>NC_088343.1:35285000-35385000 GCF_036884655.1 Musa acuminata AAA Group | reverse complement strand
TCATGTCACACGTGTCATCACTCATGTGATTGGCTTGGTGGGCACCTATGACTAGCATGGTATATCTGGTCCTTAAACTTGAGACACCAAGGATATCAAGTATAAGTACACCATTCTTTTATATCAAAATTATAGGTTTGGAAGTTTCAAATCTAGCACAATCGGTCATGGGGAGTGGCAATCAACCTTATGAGGGCTATTGAGTGTCGATAGAGGATCATCTACTCTTGGTGTCATGAGAGAATTATCTCGTGTGTTCTTGTTTTGACAAATCCCTAGCCATGGTCATTCGGATTGAGAGAGAAAGAGTTCTCCGGGAGAATCCAATTAGAGCGAGACTCGAGTAGAAACCGTATGGGTCTGATAGCACTATGCCCGGTATATAGTCTCTAGGATATTAGATGGATGATGGACTATATGTATATGATAATTGAGGACAAATATGATCCAAATGATTAGATTCCCTTGTATTATGTGGGGACAACAACGTAGTGGCCTAGTACGTCTGTATTCGATGAGTTGAGTGAATTATTATGAAAATATTTCACTGAGCCAAAAGGAGTTCTGACGGATATGACTAATGACCAGCTTAATATTGGGCCTAGAGGGTCACATACATATAATAGGCATTCCGCCGGAGCCTTTATCTTATTGGATATCTAATAAGCCCATGAATTATTGGATTCTATAGACGAGATCCAATAAAAGCCAATAAGTGATTATTAGATAGAGATCCACTAATTTAAGAGGCTTGACTAGTTGGATGAAAATCAAATACCCAATAGGGTAAGATCCATCTGAGTTAAGTTGATAGGGGGCCTTCTATAGATAGGAGAGAACCAAAGGCTCATAGGTTAGAGGCTTCTTGGTTGCCATCTCTTATTTTTCTCTTCCCTTCTCCTCTTGAGAGGGCAGGTATGGAGATTTAGGCATCGATTTGAGGAGTATCGTCGTAGCCTTTCTATGTGGATCATCGCTAGAGAGGATGGCGCTTGACCAATTTCATCCTTTCCTATAAATCAGTAAAGATTCAAGGATATACGATCTCTCTAGGTAAAACATAACTATCTCATATGTGAATTTAAGTTTCACAGGTTTTTGCATACTAATCTTCGTACGACGACGAACATCTTTTTGGAAAATTTGGATTTTTATTTTTTATTTTTTCACTATGCATGTGATGTTGCCCCTAGATTTTCCTATAATATTATATATTTTAAAAAATGTATGTGTTATTTTAGATACAAACAAAATATAATGGCTTAAGTAGTTCATGATTAAAGCTATAAGGGCTAAAATTAATTTTTTTTAAAACTTAATTATATATATCATTATATTAATAGTTTATTATGAGTCAACATGTCCTATAAGCAGACTCTAATGTCTATTAACTCATACTTGATTGAAGGAGCTTATATGCTATGTTTTTTAAAATATAAAAATTATTTTAGACACGAGTAAGTAATAAAGACTTAAGTAATATATGTTAAAAACAACAAGAGTTAAAATAAATCTTAACCCATATATATATATATATATATATATAATACTAAATTTTTTTTAGTAATGCAATTTTGGTTAGTTATAACTATCTCATTTTTGAAGTATTTATGTAATGCAAAGAACCTCTCATCACAAAGACCTTCACCGCATAAGATGGATGAAATTAGATAATTATCAAGTTTTGGTTACAAGATCTTCTAAAAACGATGTCAACGTTCAATGCTCGAGCATTTCTTATCCATAATGTATTTGATTTATTACCACGATGACCCTCCTTATAGAAGATGGGCAAAATTGGACACCATTTGGTGAAGTTTTGATCGGTTACAAGGTTTTCTTTTTGAGAAATAACAATACCTTACTTGTAAGAAATTTTATCGATAGATCAAAGTCAGCACTAAATGGTCCTTAATTTTGTTCAAGGATGATCTTCTAAAAAAAAAAAGATCATTTGGGTCAAAGTAAGTACTCAAGATTGAAATATTTATACTATTTCTGAAAAACCTTGTAATTTGATCAAAAACTACACTGACCGATATCCAATTTTGTCCAATCTCGTGCATCTTTTGCCGGAATATATTTGAGCAAACAATTCAAGAATGGGGATAGTTACGCTGGTTCAATAAAATCTAATAAATGCCCCTTAGTCAATCCAGCA
Organism: Musa acuminata AAA Group; assembly: GCF_036884655.1. Classification (NCBI taxonomy): domain Eukaryota; kingdom Viridiplantae; phylum Streptophyta; class Magnoliopsida; order Zingiberales; family Musaceae; genus Musa; species Musa acuminata. Next base: position 35,382,839 of record NC_088343.1, on the reverse strand, counting down.
CCGTTTGAGTCTAGAAATCAACTTGGCTTTCTTTTTATTCATTTTCTGGAGTATATTGGTTCATCGAGATAAAAATATCGCTTTGCATGAATAATATGAAGTGGGACGTGATTTAGAAAAATCAAAAACTAAAAGCTTTTTTTTTATGAAAAAAAGATTGTTTGATCGACCACACAAGACTTTGACAAGGAAAAAATATTAATACAGCCAATCTCAAAATATTGAATACGTGCACTTAGGCATCTTTGACTATATTTCACTTAAAGTGGACAATGACACTTTGGAACCGAGTTCCACAACATGAATTGCTTTGAGTTCCTCTTCCTTCCTTTTTTTATCTTATCAGATGGGGTCACCCCACTAAGTATTGTTGTCTGATGAACAAGTAATTACGAAGCATATCAGCACTTTTCTTTTTTTGTAAAAAAATATTATTTGAGTGCTTACTTTTTTTTTTGGGTTAAATGGAGAACCATATATATTTGAAACCCGTGCAAGGTTGGAAAATTAGACGGTTGCAAGATTTGCCATCAAAAAAATATTGTAACATAATTAAAAAACAATAGAGGATAAGAAAAGAGAGAGATAGAAATTGAGGTGGATGCCTGATGGTCAAATTAAGGATATATTCAGAATTATGTTAGGCAAATCTGATATTTTCTTTTTTTTAATATATTTACTGTTTACGGATTTACAAGAAAAAAAAAGCAAGAAAAAGATGATTCGACGACAATAAGAGCAGCGGAGCAACGGAACATTGTTCCCGTGGGTCACCGACACTCACCGTCTCATGGCGGCCGGTCGTGAGCTCCACCCCCTCGTTTTGGTCCCCGGCCTGAGCGGAAACCAGCTCGAGGCCCGGCTGACGGAGGAGTACCGCCCGCCCCTGCCCGCCCTCCAAGCTCCGCAAGCCGCTGGCTGGTTCAGGATCTGGATGGACCGCTCCCTCCTCCTGGATTCCGCCGCCCAGCGATGCTTCGCCCACCAGCTGAGCCTCTTCTACGACCCCGACGCCGACGACTTCCGCAACGTGCCCGGCGTCGAAACCCGCGTCCCCTTCTTCGGCTCCACCGAGGGGTTACGATTCCTCGATCCCAACCGCAAGTAAGCAAAAGCCCCCCCTTCCTTCATCCTTCTTTCTTTCAAGGTTTGGGCCACTGATTGATCTACAGGATCAAGCAGTCCTCTGTTTTATTTCTTTTCTTCTTCATCTTCTTTTTGCACTGTTTCTATTTTACATTTGGGATCTGAAAACATGGTGCTATATTTTTCCTTTGATTTCAAGTAAGAAAATGACCATAATAATCAATAAAATTGACAATTTCTATTAGATTTTTTGCATATGTTACTCTTTCGAACTTTTTGGCCTCCAGCCAAATTATCCTAGCCTGGCACAAGGTTGACCAAATAAACTGCCCTTTCTGACCAAGAAATGAAGCACTGGTTGCAAATCATCCAAATATATTCTGTAATTGCAGATGCATTCTGAATGAGTGGTCTGATCTACTTTAGGATAATAATTTTGCATGATAAGCTAAGTCTTTTAACCATGACAAGTTTCCAGGGATTCTTCTATTTGCATGGATACCCTGGTGAAGTCCTTGGAAGAAATTGGGTACCAAGACAACCTCAACCTTTTCGGAGCACCTTACGATTTCCGATACAGCCTTGCCGGAGGAGGTCATCCATCAAAGGTGGCTACTCAATACCTTCAAGATCTTAGAGAGCTAGTTGAGCAGGCCAGCAAGATGAACGGAGACAAACCTGTGATCATTTTAACACACAGCTATGGTGGATTGCTCACCCTTCATCTCCTTAATCGCAATCCTTCATGGTGGCGCCGAAAGTTCATCAAGCACTTCATAGCACTGTCTGCACCGTGGGGAGGCATTGTCGTGGAAATGTTCATGTTCACCAGTGGAGACACAATAGGGATGCCTTTGGTGGACCCCTTAACAATAAGAGAACAATTCAGGAGAACAGAAAGCAACCTTTGGCTTCTGCCTTTCCCTAAAACATTTGGAAACAGACCGCTCGTCGTTACGAGAGACAGGAACTACTCGGCAACCAACATGGCAGAATTCCTGCAAGCAATTGGGTTCCAAGAGGGCGTAAAACCTTATGTATCTCGTATATTGCCGTTGCTAGAGGAGATGGCGGCGCCGGGAGTTCCAGTGACTTGCATTATAGGGGTTGGGGTGGACACTCCTGAAACATTTCTCTACAATGGTGAAGGAAAGTTTGACGAGCCTCCTGAGGTGGTTTCTGGTGATGGGGATGGGTTGGTGAATCTGGCTAGCTTATTGGCACTTGAATCAGAGTGGTCTGATGCTCCAGAACAAGAGCTCAAAGTCATCAAAATCCCAAATGCTACTCATGCTGGCATTCTCACCCAAGAATTTGCCGTAACAGAAATAATAAGACGAGTGTTGGATGTCAACTCTGTGCCTGCATGAATTGTTTCCTTGTTGAGGGATAACAAATATTTGTGCTTCTACAATTTATTGCCATTGGTTGGTAACATATATCGTTACATTCTGTCAGTTTTTAATGAAAGCTTCCAAGTTTGGAAACTCTTAGAAAAATTATTCCAAGTGTTAAACTTGAATAATGCATTCAACTATCTTTATTTCTATCAATTACATGAACTGTTATGTTTTAATTGGAGCAACTTTTGATTATGCAGGCAATGTTCATCATCCAACCATAATTTGGCACATGTACATCAACTAACAAAAATAGGCTTATGAGATGGACATCATAAATCATAAAAGAATATATTCTACAAATTATGAATGATTAGAAATTATTTTTCTAATAGCAAGAGATTATATCTTGAACTATACAAATAAGGATCCTTTCAACCATAACGTATATTCTCTCTCCTATTTCTAATATTGAGAATTTCACTTTCTCTATATATAAGTTGATTTGAGCGTTAGAGGAATCACAGTATCTTAATAACAATCTTTCCTTGAGAGAGTGCGTATATTCATCTGAACCTTATTATCATCTCGAAATTCGTGTTGTAGGACGATTCCTACTATGCATGATTTAAGGCCGAATCAAATCAAGTTGTCTCTATAATCGTTTTTGTAACTAACAATAAATAAACCACTCATAACAACTGTTTCCACAAATTCTACACTCAAAATAGGGACAGAAGCTGCCAGATTGCTTTATTTCCACAAACTCTACACTCAAAACATTCTGTCCCAACTTGCTTTATTTTCACAACCTCCACACTCCAAATCGGGACAGAAGGTCTCAGCTAGAAGCAACAAAAGATATGATTTCCATTCCAACTCCAATTTCAATCCACCGGTAAAAATAAACCTAACCTTCCTCGAAAAGTTATTGTCAAGAAAAAAAAAAAAAAAAGGAAAGACACATTGAATAGACAAATCATTAACGTAAAAATAGCAAATATCATTAGTATTTTATGTTTTAAATAATATTCAAAATACCTCTTACCAACCCTAATAGTACTTTTCTCGATAGGTACAATATTTTGGCTAATTACAGTATTTTGACTATTATAACAAAAATAATTTTAAACCTACCTAAAATTATTGTAAATGGTACAAATTTACGTTATGCATCTCTATTCAAAAAATCTTTATCTAATAAACTGGTATACCGTCATCAAATCTGAAAGCTATAATATCGAGATTATTTTTTTTCTCTCTTCCTATCTTTTCTAACTTTCATAAGACCTATACTAACGATAAATTAGAGATAAAAGAGAAGATGAAAGAATATCTATAATATCTAAATAATTGATTCTTTATCCCTAGGAGGTCTTATCCATTTTTATAGGTAAGAACAGAAGATATAGGATGGTAATTAAAAGAGTCCCTTTCATCATCGATGCCTATCTCCTAAGAAATACTACTATAATTAGACTTCCTTTTTATTGATCGGTAATTGTAATCAAAATCCAATCATATATATATATATATATATATATATATATATATATATATATATATATATATATATATATATATATATATATATATATATATATATTATACATAATATTCTTCCACTTGATCTAGTAATTAGTAAGATATAAAAAATAAAATCAAAATTTATTTTAAAATAATTTTATTTAATTATATTCTAAAACTTTAAAAAAAATATTTTACTCATACACACGAATTTTATAAAACAGGCTAATAAATCTAATAAACATAATAATATCATGTTAAGTATGACTATTAATGTGAGTCATAATGATTGTATGTCATCAATATTATACTTTATTTTATGTATCACAATACTATCGTGCTTCCTAATATAGTCCAAAATGATCCTTATAATTTATCTTGTGAAGATAATCCTATTATCATATTCAACCATAATATATATATAAAAGTGGATAGGATAATAGAAATAAATAACTTTAATTACATAAAAAAAAATATCAATTATAATATCTACTTAAACATCTATCACATATCTTTTATGGAGTGCTCAAAAACCCAATAATAAGAACATATTTTTTTAAACACTTTATATTATAAGGTGTTGGTGAATGGATCAACAATCAATATAATAAAATTAAGTTTTTAATTGACATTAATTGTTTATGAACTCCTCCTTTAATCATTAAGTACTTTATACTATAATGTATAAAACTGCTAAAGTACATGCTATTCTTAAAAAAAAAAACTACTGTGATATGTCACAAAGTATTTTCAGGGACTTAATTGAGTCTAACCACACCAAGTCCTGAGATAAAATTTTACACTAATAAAGTTTGATTAGTGACCTCAAAGAATACCATAAAATTAGCCTTTATTATTGATAATGTAGTAATACATTATTTTATATTTTTTTCTAATAAATTGCCCCTTCAACTAATAATTATAAGACATAAAGTGAATTTTTTGCTATCAAGATAATTTATAAAATTATATGAAATTACCATCATTTCAAGCTAATATAATTTTATATATGTGAGTATATAATCTTTCGTCTTTTCTAAATATCTTATTACTAGCTTTTTAATGTTTAATCTTCGATAACTCTAATATATACTTAATATATTAAGTATAAAATTAATATTTGATTTGTTATAGGCTTAAGCATGTAATAAACTTTCAATTGCACATACATAAGGAAAAAAAATTTATATATTTTTTTAAAGTTATTTTAAAAATATTTATTTTAACTGAATTTTTTTTATCATTTGTTGAACAAAGTTATATACTAAATCTCTAAATATATCTTTTCTGAGATAAACTTAACAATATTTGAGATCTATTCCTGAATATCTTAATATCAATAACATAAGATAAGATGTCTCATTCATATCAACCATCTTAAAATTCTTAGTAAGAATTTTTTTAGTTTGGTATAATAAATCAAGATCACTGTTAGCAAGCAGAATATTATTTGTATACAAACTAATATAATAAACTTGCTCCCACTGATCTTCAGATATAAATATTGATCAATAGCATTTTCTTAAATATGAAGGAAGTAATAGTATCAAAAACCTTTGTATACCATTATTTGATGACTTATTTAATATCATAAATGAATTTCCTAAATTTACATACCAAATTTTATTTCTTTTCTCGAATAGTTTATGTTATAATTAATATAAATCTAGATAAATAATAAAATATTTAAAAATAGTCCTTCAATCTAATTTCTTTTCATGTGATTTAAAGATCCTTATCATTGTATGACAATCCTAAATATGTCAATGTCTTAAGTCAAGTTTCTTATTAATCCATAACTCAAAAGAAGTTAATAGAACCGATTTACTAGGAATCCTATTCAAGATATGCATGACTATTCTTAGAGCTTCACCTCATATTGATTCGAGTCTAAAAAACATAACTCATTATGCTTCTAATCGTATTCATATAAGTATGATTTTATCTTTCAACAATCATGTTCTACATTTAGTAAAACATACTGAATACAAATATCCTGCTTTGCTAGGAATTGAATAAAATAGTTAAAATTATGATCGAGCACATTGTAGCTAGTACAAAATTTATCACTCCCATCAGATCATAATTTTAACTTTTCTATATAATTATCTCTCAACTTCATTTATGTATATCAAAAGATGTCAATAGCTTGAAACCTTAGTTATATCTCAATAGATAATTTATAAAGTGATAAAATATCTCTCTCCACTAAAATAAGAAACGTGGAGTGACCTATAAATATAAATATAAGCATATAAAATCTCAAGAAGTTCATGAAACTATGTTTCATTCTAATGTTTGATTATAGAATTATTGTAAACTCAATATTCATATTAATTATATATAAACCATCATATATAATTTAAAAGCTAACTTTTATTGAATCATAAATAGAGTTTATAGTCACAAAAAATAATAATATATTGATAATTATATATAAAGAAATCAAATTTTTAGGATTATAGAAACATATCGTACATCCTCAATATCCATCAAATGAATCGTCATTAGGTGTAAGCGATAAATAACAACTATTATAGATTTCACTTGAATATGATTCCCTATAATAATGAATATTTTATACTCTTTTAGATTCTATATTAAAATGAATCTCTATTATTGGTAACATAAGTTGAAGTGTTAGTATCATCTATCAAGTATTAGAAAAGGACTTCTATAACGTTTGATTCGAAACATACAAATTTCATACTTATACCTTTCCCTTTCGAACTAAAACCTTATAGTTCTTTTTTACATGATCTTTCTTACCACAAAGGTAGTATTTTACTATGAAGATTTTTTCTTTTATGAGTTTATATGATATTTAAAAATTCTAATGATTTACGCTTCAATTTTTTTTTATTGTTATTCACTTCTTGAGTAGTCACCAAAACATTATGAGTATTTCTTATTTTAATTTTAATTCTTTCTAAACATATATACTAGTTAGCTCATTAAAATTTAACTTATCCTTAATTATAAGTAAATTTTAAATGAGCCAAACTAATATAAAATAAAATAAAGAATAGTTTATATAAGAAATGACTCAATTATATTTATGCCTAGTTCTTGAGGTTACAACTTTATCAGTCATATTGAGAGTATAATATTGAATTTCTCAAATACTATTATACTAAATTTTATTTAATTTTTTTATTAATATGTTAACCAATGACTTGTTAGTAAATTTAAATTGATCTTTAAAATATGCTAGTGCACTAGTTGTTGACTATAATGAAGTCTAAATATTATTTACAACTATCATAAAACTGAGTATTTTAGACTTTTTTTTGATAATTTATCTTAATTATTTATTCCATAAAACTTTCAATGGTTATGTTTGTGATCCTTTCAATTAGTCTGATCAGCATCTAACACAATAAGTATAAATTGCATATGCTCAAGCTATTTATAATAATTTAATTTAAAAAATAAGGATATTTATAAGAATGCAATGAAGAAAATATCACTATGAGTGAAATATTGACATATCTAGTGTTAATGATTTTAGTTTTTAATTAAAATATTTATATTAATATTTTTAATTTTTTAATAAATTTTGAACTATTGATATTATCTTTGTTTCACCTTTGGGTGAAATATTAATATATCTAGCGTTCATAGTATTATATCATTAGGCATACAATCCTAAATTGTAAGGATATTCAAAATAATAGTATCTTATCTCATCACATAAATATTCGAAATAAATTATCCTTTAGGATCATCCAAACCTCCTAATTATGTGTCTCATTGTGAATATTATTTTTCTTTATATCATTTAGGACTGATTTTTTAGTGTAATTTTATAAGTTATTGGTCTAGGATACTTTGATGACCACAAGACCAATATAATAATATAAAATATAATTTATAATATCTTATAAATAATAAAATATTTATTATAAATCACATCCCAAAAGCCTACCATTATAGGCCACTTTGGAAGTCATCAATAAGATAAAACTGAGAGATATGAGTTACAAATAATATTCACTAAAATTTTCAATCTAATTTATGTTAACATAATTCATTAATAATAAATAATAACCATAATAATTATTGAATATTAATCAATATTAAAAATTATATGATAATTGTAATCATGATAAAACATAAATCATGCCTTTAAGTAAAAAATAAATATTATTATAATTTTAAACATATGTAAGTGAATAACCAAACAAATATCGAAGAACAATAATTAAAATTTTAATTATCACATATAAAATTTTATAAATATGTAGAAAACTATAAAAGAAAATCTTAATTTATTTTTTTAATTACATATGAAACCCTTAGATCAGTTTGTAAAGAAATCTAGGGCAACATCATATACGTAGCGAAAGAACATTAAAAATAAAATCCTCAATTTCCCTTTGATGTGTTCGTCATCGTACGAAGATTGGTGCGCAAAATCCACGAAACATAAAACTACGTATATGAAAGATTATGTTATATAGAGAGACCATATATCCTTGAATCCCTACAGATCTCTAAAAGAGGGTGAAGAAGGTCAAGTGTCCTCTCTAGCGGTGATCCATACAATAAGGCTATGACGATACTCCTCAAAACTCTAAGCCTGTTATTTGAGGAGGAGAAGGGGAGGAGAATAGGAGAGATCACCCACAAAAGCTCTAGCCTATGAACCATTGGTTCCTTCCTATTTATAGAGGTCCTCTATCAACTTAACCATAATGGATCCTACCCTATTGGGTATTGGATCTCCATCCAACTACCCAAGCCTCTTAAATTAGTATATCTTTATCTAATAATCTCTCATTAGCTTTTATTAGATCTCATCTATATAATCCAATATTTCATGGGCTTATTGGATATCCAATAAGATAGGGGCTCCGATGGATATCTCATATCCGAATCTCTACGTATCGCAATGCCTACCATATGTGTGTGACCCTCTATGCCCAATAACGAGCTGGTCGTGAGTCATACCTGTCATAACTCCTTCTGACTTAGTGAATTAGTATCTCCATAATAATTCACTCGACTCATCGACTGTGGACGTACTAGGCACTACACCGCAATCCTTGGATGATATAGGGGTATCCAATCCATTGGATTTATCTGTCATCAGTTACCATATATCTATAGTCCCTCATCCATCTAATATCCCAAAGATCATATACCGGGCATGATACTATCAAACCCATATGGTTTCTTCTCGAGTTTGCCTTTAATCGAATTCTCCTAGAGAACTATTTCTCTCTCAATCCGAATAACCCTGGCCAAAGATTTGTCTAAGCAAGAATACATGGGATATTACTCCCACGACACCGATGCTCAATAGTCTTCATAAAGTTGGCTACCACTCTCAATGACTGGCTGTACTAGATCTGGAACCTTCGGACCTATAAGTTCGATATCAAAAAGTGAAGTACTTATACAGGACATCCTTGGTTTCTCAAGTCTAAGGACCATATATATCACTAGGACTACGGAATCACTATTTGATAATAAGATATCATCAATCAACTAGTATTTCGTAAGTAGATAAATCAGTGAACTCATTCCCCAATGAGCACCTTTACTATATCCCTAGTGTCCCCCCATGAGTAGCTATGAGACCAACTATATCCATCATATGAATGAGTATATAGTATACCAGTTTGTTTAGTTATCTTGATGTCCCTCTCGAGTAACCTATGATTGGGATTATTTAGGATCTGTGTTTAAAGGCGAATCGGTCTCATTATCGTGATCTCATTATGATCTGATTCCTATTTCACAGATCGATGGACATCATAATATATTAAAACAACAAGCAATATAAAATGATAAAATACTCAAGTCACATATGTCATCACTCATATGATTGGCTTGCATGACACATTTGACTAGCATTGTTAATCCTATTTAATTGGGCAACCTAAAATTGGATTAAACATAAGTCAAACTAAGTCAATCAAAATTTAAAATTGATTAAAATTAAAATTGATCCAAATTTGACTTTCTTTGAATTTGATCAAAACATAATTAATCAAATCTAAATCCAATCAAACAATCAAAATACAATTATAATCAAGTCCAATCAAAATATTTGATCAAATTAGTCAATTTTAAAATTGAGGACCTAAGCCAAAAATTTTTAATTTTGAAGGGCAAAATTATAATTTTACTTAGGATATATAATAGAAATATCTAATTTCTAAATGGTATAACTATCTATGTTGAATTTAATGATACAGAATAGAATTATCTGATTTCTAAGGAATAAAAATATCATTTTAGTTAAAAGGGAAAGAAACCCTGAAACCTCTCTTAGTTGTTGTCGTTGCATTCCATCGCGACCACGTGCGCATGTCTCACTGACGATGCATCGATCATCTACTAATTGTACCATTCATAATAACGAGGCTTGCGCATTGCTTACGGTCATTACGGTGCCACCTACAACCGGTGATAAGGCAGCCTGCCTCTTAATAGGACCCTAGTAGGTTTGGGTCCTATTCAACCAAGAAGCAGCTAATAAAACCCTGTGAGATTGTAATAAACCCCACCTAGCCACCTCTATCCTATAAAGAAGAGTGGCTAGGGTTTATATTTGGGCCTTTGGGCTTCCTAGTCACCGCCCTCTTTTACTGGGCTGGTTGGTTAGGGTTGAGGGCAAAAGGGGTAACTCACTTAGGAAGCAAGCCCTAGGGCTAGGGTTTGGAGCCTTATATAAGCATGTAGCCTTCATCTCTTTGAGAATAAGATCTATTTAATATTGTAGCTATTTGACTGACTTCTAGGAGGGTGGAACCCTATAGCATTCCAAGGGTTGATCCCCCTCAAAGACCAATGTGCATAGAATTCCTCTGGGGTTCTATCCTCTGGTATCAGAGCAGCAATTTTACTACTTTTGCTGCTACCTTTGCCACCCACCACCAGCCAAGCAATTTCCACAAATGCTCTCAACGTCACCATCTCCACCGTCATTTTCTACCGTAGATCAAATCAATCTATTAGCGTCACCTCTAATTACATCAAGAAATCTGGTATTCTCCTATCACCAATACCTTTTACTATTGTAATTTTCTATTCAAAATAAGTCTTCTTATCTATCCCGTACTGTGAATTCCTTTTGTTGCAAAAGTTATCATCTTTGCAAAAAAAGAATTGTTGCAAAAAATTTCAATCACATATCATTGCCTTTAACCAATCTATTTGCTATCATTCTTAAACAAAATTTTTTATACGCTTCATATATCATCTTAGCTTCTATCTAAGATTGATTTATTAAGGAATTCATCTCTAAAAACGTTCTTGTGTTACTGCAAATTTTCGTCGCAAACCACTAGAATTTTTCGACCAGAATTTTGCTATCGCAACTTCCACCAATTTTCTTGCTGTTATACTACCAAAATTTTCTTGATTAAATTAGTCATCATTGCTATTATCTAAACCAAGATTTCACTATCAAATTCTCTCTTCAAATCTCTTGGTTTTTACTAAAAATTTCATCGAGAAACCACTAATTTTTCGACGACAATTCTACTCTTACAAGACAACACACATCTACAACAACTTCCACTGATTTCTATCAAACATTTGCTGCCATCTACCATAGATCTAAAACTTTTTTTTCCTATCCTTCATCCACTACCATCACAACCCTAAAACTTTACCAAACCACACTCTCAAACTGCACCCAAAACCGTCACAAAACAAGCCTAAAACCGTAGCCTACATCCACCAACCCTCTCGACCATCACTTCTCTCAACCGATACATGTCTTTAACTTGACAACAAAAGAGAGATATTAATATTATAAATTTGGAGGCATATACTATGGCATACGAGGAGGCAATCAATGCTAAATTTGAAGCCGTCGAGACGCGAATGGAGGGGATAAGATTCAGGCTCTATTTACCGAACTTAGTTTGGGCTGACCACCAAGCCCGAAGAAATCACATCAAGGAGAGAGTTCTGACCAATCACACTAAGCTCGAAGAGATGAGATCCAAGAGAGGGGAGACTCTATGACCGATCCCTACTATCCACACATGAGGGTGGACTTCCCTAGATGGGAAGAAGGAGACCTGATTGGTTGGATATCGCGCGCGGAGCGATATTTTCGATACCACAAAACCACAGACACATCTATGGTGGAAATTATGGCCATACATCTTGAAAGAGATGTCATACAGTGATTTGAATGGTTTAAACACACTCATAGAGTTCTCTCATGGCTATAATTCAAAGAAAGACTGTTGATCTGCTTCAAACCAACCGATTATGAAAACATTGACAAACAACTAGCAAAGATCCGAGAAACCTCTACCATTCAGGAGTCCCAAACCAGATTTAAAAGGTTATCTAATCAAACTTATGATTGGTCTAAAAACAACTATTGGGGACCTTCATTGATGGCTTGAAGCCTGAGATCTAGGGAGAAGTTAAAGCGCGACAACCGTACATGCTTATGGCAGCCATCTCTTTCGCACGACTTCAAAAGAAGCGATTGAACCATGAAGCCTAGAGGACTAGGGTCGCTCCTTGACTAGCAATACCAAAGCCCTCAGCCCCTCCTACTATCAACCGAGCCCCTACACCAAAAACGTTGACAAGAGAAGAGCTTCGGAAATGATTTGCGAAGGGGTTATATTGGCATTGCAATTGTAATGAGCCGTGTAGCCGCAAGTATTATTGTAAAAAAGGGAGACTTCTTGTGATTGAACTAGTAGAAGAAGAGGTCATTAAACATCCAGAAGAGAACCTTGAACATGAAGAAGAAGATGCAGAAGAAGAGCCACAACCGACCGACTTTATGGTACACGCGCTAACCGACTACTCAAAACCGCAAACGATAAAAGTTGGAGGCCTTCTAAAACAACAACCGATCATTGTTCTCATCGACACGGGCAGCACTAATAACTTATCAAATGGTAAGGTTGTTACTTGGATGGCGCTTCATATCGAAGGTTGCAGCAAGTTCGACGTAAAAGTCGCTGACGGTAGAATCCTAAAGTGCGACTAAAGATGCCCGCAGGTGAAACTTTTACTACAAGACCAAGAAATTATTACCGACTTCTTCCTCCTACCAATTGATGACTATGAGGCCATGCTTAGCATAGAATGGCTAACTATGCTAGGTGATGTCTCTTAGAACTTTTTCAAATTAATTATGAAATTCTATTGCAAAGGCAAATAGATTATCCTACATGGGAAGCGCGGAAGCAACATAACTACCGTTTCGACCCAACAAATGGAGAAAGTTTTACACAAGATAAATGGTGGCTTTTTTATACATCTCCAGCAGCAACCAAAGGGGAAGAAAATAGAAATTGAAGATCAAAATCTCGCTCAATTGCTTGCTGAATTTGTCGACATTTTTACTGAGCCGCGCGATCTTCCTCCTACTCGGCAGCATGACCATTAGATTCCAATCCTTCCAGGCAAGCCACTAGCGAACACTTGGCCGTACCATTATCCTAACCTCTAGAAGGATGAAATTGAAAAGATTGTAAAGGAGATGCTTGAAACAGGAGTGATTCGGCCAAGTTGCAACCTATATTCCTCACCGGTGCTACTTGAACGTAAGAAGGATGGAACTTGGACGATGTGCATCGACTACCGAACTTTAAATGACATCACCATCAAGGACAAGTACCCAATACTAGTGGTGGATGAACTTCTTGATGAGTTAAAAGGAACTCGAGTCTTCACGAAGTTGGACCTCCGATCTGTTACCACTAAATTCGGGTATGTGAATATGACATTCCAAAAACTGCATTCCGCACATATGATGACCATTATGAATTCTTGGTAATGCCTTTTGGACTCACTAATGCTCCTTCAACCTTTCAAAGTCTCATGAATGATATTTTTCGGAGCTTTCTTCGTAAATTTGTGCTAGTATTTTTCAATGATATCCTCATTTACAGCCCTTCTCTTGATATTCACTTTCAGCATTTATGGATTATTTTGACGATCCTTCGGGAGAATACTCATTTTGTTAAGCAGCAAAAGTATAGCTTTCTCTAGCAAAAAGTAGAGTACCTTGGGCACATAATATCAAAAGGAGTGGAGGTAGATCCTACTAGTCACAGGTGCCTAATAAGCCAATCACGTGAGTGATAACATGTGTGACTTGACACGTAGTTATTTTATTTATTATATTTAGTATTTATCATTTTATATTGACTATTGTATATATGCATATATATATTGTGATGTTCTTGGATCTGTGCAATGGGAATCGGAACGTGAAGAGATCACGATAATGAGACTGATTCGCCTTTAAACACAAATCATAAATAATCCCAATCATAGGTTACTCGAGAGGGACATCGAGATAACCGGACAGACTGGTGTGCTATATACCCATTCATATGATGGATGCAGCTGGTCTCATCGCTGCTTGTGTGGGGACACTAGGGATACAGTATATGTGCTCATTAGAGAATGAGTTCACTGATTGATCCGCTTACGGAATGTTGGATGGTTGATGATGCCTTATTGTCAGACATCGATTCCGTAATCCCAGTGGTGTATCTAGTTCTTAGGATGTCCTGTATGAGTGCTTCATTCTTTGATACCAGACTTACAGGTTTTGGTGTCCCAGATCTAGTACAATCGGTCATCGGGAGTGGTAGTCAACCTTATAAGGGCTATTGAGTGTCGATAGAGGATCATCCACTCTCAGTATCATGAAAGGAATATCCCATATGTTTTTACTCAGACAAATCCCTGGCTAGGGTTATTTGGATTGAGAGAGAAAGAGTTCTCTGGGAGAATCCAATTAGAGCAAGACTCGAGTAGAAATCATATAGGTTTGACAGCACCATACTCGGTATACAGTCTCTGGGATATTAGATGGATGAGAGACTATAGTTATATGGTAATTGAGGACAGACAGGTCCAATGGATTGGATTCTTCGGTATCATTTGAGGACTGCGGCATAGTGGCCTAGTACATCCGCAATCGATGAGTCGAGTGAATTATTATGAAGATAATAATTTACTGACCTAGAAGGAGTTCTGACAGGTATGACTCATGGCCAGCTCGATATTAGGCCTAGAGGGTCACATATATATGGTAGGCATTGCGATGAGTAGAGGTTCGAATATGAGATATCCAATGGAGCCCCTATCTTATCAGATATCCAATAAGCCCATGAATTATTGAATCTCATGAACGAGATCCAATAAAAGCCCATGAGAGATTATTGGATAGAGATCCACTAATCTAAGAGGCTTGGGTAGTTAGATGAAGATCCAATACTCAATAGGGGAGGATCTATTAGGGTTAAGATTGATAGGGGACCTTTATAAATAGGAGGGATTCAGTAGTTCATATACTAGAGTTTTTGCTTACCTCTCCTATTGTCCTCCCCCTCTCCACCTCAGAGTAGGCCTGGAGTTTAGAGAAGCATCGTCGCAGCCCTACTGTGTGGATCACCACTAGAGAGGAGAGCGCTTGACCTCCTTTACCCTCTCCTAGAGATCTGTAAGGATTTAGGAATATATGATCTCCCTACGTAGCACAATCTTTACTATACATAGTTTTCTATTTCGTGGATTTTGCACACCAATCTTCGCATGACGACGAACATCTCTTTGGAAATAGGGGATTTTGTTTTCTATTCTTCCGCTGCGCATATGATGTCGCCCCCAAAGATTTCCTAACAAACCCAACAAAAATTGAAGCAATGCAAAGCTGGCTGAAACCTACAAACGTGAAATTACTATGTGGGTTCCTTGGACTAACGGGCTACTATTAAAAATTTGTCAAGGACTATGAGAAGATCAGTGCACCCCTTAGTTCTCTACTGAAAAAAGATGTCTTCCAATGGTTGAACAAAGCCTCTGCTGCCTTCGATAAACTTAAGACAGCCATGACGGCAATGCCGGTGCTAGCGCTACCAGATTTCAACCGACCCTTCATCATTGAGGTTGACACATTTGGAGTCGGAATTGGAGCCGTTCTCATACAAGATGGTCGATCACTCGCATACACCAACAAGGCATTGTCTACCTCTCATCAAAACATGTCAATATATTGTAAGGAGATACTCACCATTGTGCACACAGTAACGAGGTGGAGACCCTACCTGATTGGCCGATAATTTCAAATTAAAACTGACCATAGAAGCCTCAAGTACTTTTTGGAGCAGAAGATATCATCCCTTGAGCAACAAAAATGGGTAACCAAACTTCTAGGATTTGATTATGAAATTATTTACAAAAAGGGGAAAGAAAATGTTGTTACAAATGCACTCTCATGACTACTTGAGCAAGCTAAATTTTCAGCCATCTCCCTTCCTACCACCGACTTCCTCGAGAACATTAGGGAAGAATGGAAGAAGGATCCAGAGATTAGCAACATCATAAAAAATTTAGAAGAGGATCCAAGCACAATAGCCCACTATACTTGGGATTCGAGGGATCTACGCTACAAAGGTCGCATTGTGCTTATACTCGACTCCCCTTGCATCAAAATCATCCTACATGAAATGCACTCCACACCTTCAGTAGAGCACTCTGGATTTCTAAGATCCTACAAAAGAGTGAAGCAAAATTTTTATTGGAGAGGGATGAAAAAAATTATTTATGAATATATGGCACAATGTGATGTATGTCAACAACACAAGGGTGAAACAGTGGCAAGTCCAAGGAAGCTACAACCACTACCCATACCGGACTCGGTGTGGACTGACATCTCCATGGACTTCATCGAAGGGCTGCCACCTTCCAAAGGTAAAAACATAATTCTCGTGGTGGTTGATCAACTTACGAAATATGCTCATTTTTGTGCTGTGTGAAATCCCTACACTACTGCTAGTATTGCTTAGATTTTCATAGAAAATGTTGTTAAACTGCTTGGGATGCCAAGGTCCATTGTAAGTGATCATGACAGGATCTTCACTAGTAAATTTTGGACCGAGTTATTTTAGTTATAGGGCACCAAACTCAAGATGAGCATAGCATATCATCTATAAACTGACGTTCAAACAAAGGTGGTGAACATGTGTTTAGAGACGTACCTTCGGTGTTTTACTAGTGACCAACCAAAAGAGTGGGCGAAATGGCTTCCCTAGGCCGAATGATGGTATAATACTACATATCATTCGAATGTGCCTCATATAAAGCACTTTATGGTCGGCCGGCCCTTGTGATTCTAAAGTATGTAATTGGCTCGACCAAGGTAGATTAGGTCGACCAAGATTTAATTGACAGGGACAAACTCCTAGAGTTGCTAAAGGATAATCTCTCTTCCACTCAAGCTAGAATGAAGCAGCAAGCCGACACACGACAAAGCAAAAGAGAATTTTCAGTATGAGATTAGATTTATCTTCACCTACAACCATACAAGCAACTCTCTATCAATATACGAGCCTCTATGAAGCTATCCCCATATTTTTATGGGCTCTATCAGATCACAGAGCGTATTGGAGCCGTGGCGTACGACTTAAATTGCCTAGGGGTGCTAAAATTCACCATGTCTTCTGCGTGTCATGCCTGAAACCCAAGTTGGGAGACACAAGTCACCCCAAATCTAATTGCCCAACACCATCGAGGATGGAGATATTCAAGCCCAACCACAAGCCATCCTCGACCGTAGGATCGTGAAGCGTCGTCGACGTCCCTCTACTGAAGTACTAGTGCATTAGAATAATTAATCACCTGAAGATGGCATATGGGAATCATATGAGGAGCTGAAGACCCGGTTCCTTGAGTTCATGGAACCTCAGCCTTGAGGACAAGGCTGATTTGAAGAGGGTGGGCTTGATAGGACCCTAGCAGAGTTGGGTCATATTCAACCAAGAAGCAACTAATAAAACTCGGTGAGATTGTAATAAACCCCACCTAGCCACCTCTATCCTATAAAGAAGAGTGGCTATGGTTTATATTTGGGCATTTGGGCTTCCTACCTGTCGCCCCCTTTTACTGGGTTGGTTGGTTTGGGTTAAGGGCAAAAGGGGTAACTCACTTAGGAAGCAGCCCCTAGGGCTAGGGTTTGGAGCCCTATATAAGCATGTAGCCTCCATTTTTTTGAGAATAAGATCTATCTAATATTGTAGTCATTTGGAGGGTGGAACCCTATAGTGTTCCGAGGGTTGATCCCCCTCAAAGATCAATTTACATAGAATTCTTCTGGGGTTCTATCACCTCTCCCTTTATCGACGACACAACATCGTCACATACAACTATCTAACAACATAGCCTACCAATCACCATCATTATTCCCTTTTTCATTACACAACCGTCGGGAATCATGACTTGTGACGTCCAATTAATGTTAGCTATAGCGATGCTACTATTGTCGTCGCACGTAGTGGTGCTACTATAGCCGTCACACACAGTGGTGCTACTACTACCGTTGCACATAGCAGCACTGCTACAATCGTCGCTGTAGGTAGCAACACTACTATATAGACGGATCATCTAAACATCGTAAATCAAAATCAAATAACACCCTTTCACAAGCAAAAGATGCTAATAAATAGATCTAAATACGGAATAGATCTTAAATAATTTTACAATCTAAAGTATTTGATTTTAAAATATGACTTTGATATCATTTTTAAGTATGAAAATTATAACATGCTATTGTTATGCAAAATTTTGATGCTAAAAACTGAAATCAAATAATAATAAATCAAATTTATAATGTGTACCTTTTGATGTTATTCAGATATCTGATTGCACCGACGTCAGATTGAAAAGCTATAGCAATATCAATATCAATATGTAAAGAAAACTAGACTTTAAGTCTCCTCTCTTCCTACCTTGGTAGGTTTACGATAAGCAATGAATTAGAGACAAAGGGGAAATGAGAAAATATATATAATCTCTTTAAAATTAATTTTTTTTTAATTTTTATAGACAAGAGCAGAAGGTTTAGGATGATAATTAGGAAAGTTCTTGTCATTAATATTATCTCCTAAGAAATATTACTATAATTAAATTTTATTTCTATTAGTCGATAACCACAAGAATCAAAGCATATCTATAATATATATTCTAATAGTCAGTTAAAAAAAAAAGAAAAAAAAAAGACACAATAGGCTTCTCTCAACGCTAAAAGCGTCGTGCTTCGTGCATTCGTCCTCCGAAGGAGAAGATGCAATAGGCTTCACCATAAAGTCAACGTCATAAACATCATCTTCCTCCATTTCATGTGTTCGTCCTGCTTCGAAGGCCGACGCGACGTGCGACTACGACTCCGTCGCCTGCTCTGATTCCCTGCCAACCCGCTTGGTCGGTGCGAGTCCCACACCACAACCTCCAATTGCGTGGCGATCGGGCTAGCCGCAGCATTTGTGAGAGGCGTTACGTCATCGTCCTCCACAGCTTCTAGAACATGATTGACGCTTCCCTTGCACGGCCGTATCACGTCGGAGCGACACCATGCAGGAGGAAGCGCCATCACCCTGCGCTCACTATATTTACCGAGCGTCCCCTCCCCATCACTCCCCCATCCTGACCACTTCCTCATCCCACACTCCATGGGGTGACTCAACGGTAGCCGCTAACGAATTGGTCCCAACAGATTGCAAGTGGCCATGTGACCTATAGTAAGAGATCTAAACCTTGATAGCCTTTAAAGTTATTAATTGTTAAGAAGGTTCCACTATCTAATCATCTCTTCACCAAAATTTACTTTTACTACAATATATTTTGAGGGTGCTGCATAGCTAAAATTCTTCATGATAGCAAGTTCCCAAAATCTTAACCTTATTCAAGTTCCATGAAAGATTGCTATAATCTCTCTCTCTCTCTCTCTCTCTCTCTCTCTCTCTCTATATATATATATATATATATATATATATATATATAGACACTCAAATTATCAATTCTATTTTTTTGGTGACAACATTGTATTGACATGTTCAATCTCGACAATAAAAGTTGTACAAAGACCTCCAAAATAGCAGATCTTTGTAAATGCCACAAACAAGGGAATAAAACAATTACAAGGAAATATCTTCTATAATTTGACGGAAAACAAAAGATGAACTTGAACAAAACTATCTGAATCATCCCATATAATTAGTTGTACACGCTATAAACGATGAGATAAAGGAATTGAACTGTTGCCAAAAACATCAGTTCGAAGAACATCTGCTTTACATGTACTTTCACTGAACCTAAGCATCGGTAGGATTTTTTCATTACTAACTCGGGCACTGATTGAGTCAAAATTTGCTCAAAGCTGGGTGAAAAAGTTTATTTGTCACGGGCTTCTCTTGGAAGTGCATCAGGTCTTCTGAATCTAAAGCCGAACCTTCTGCCTGCAGACAATGAAATAAGCTACCTATCAGTAGATGAAATATCTATGGTATTGAAATAAATGCAGCAGGTTCCATATTGCATTAACAGTGTTCAATCTTCTAGATTCTTAGATGTCTTTGCAATGAAAATCCAACACAATCAAGAAGAATAACATACATACTTGGGATCAAATTACAAAAAGCTCGCTAAATTACAGCATTCAATAACGAGAACACAAATTAAGGAAATAACAGAGAGAGTACCTCTGGAATTTCTTGAGAAAAATTTCAACACCTCATCAATAATGATTACCTACAATAGATTCATGTCATCAATAAAGCAAGTGTTTAGTAAAAACTGATTATACAGAAAATTATCCTGCACGTGCATGACAATAATTCTTATTTAAAGCAACAAATCTTAGCAAAGAGTAAGACAGATCAAGGAACAAAAGAATAACTGGACAATGCCACTATCGAAAAGCAGATGTCATCCACCCCACTAACCATGGTTGAACCAATGCCAGGAGAAGGGATCAAACAAATTCAACAGAAAAAAGGTGTCCAATTTTGAATAAACTGCTATTATTTGATCAAACAGAATGGATAGTTCTGACAGGGGCAGAGGGCATAAATGAACACAGATCAAAATACAAACAACCAAACACCGTGCAGACAAGCATGCACACACACCAAGAGTGTTTTTAAGATAAACACCCTTCATAGGAAGCAACGACACTGACATCCAGAAATATCAATATTTTGAATTATCAGAAGGTCATTGTAGAAAAACAAGGTCCAGCACCAAGTAATAGCCAATAAATATTGAAATCAGATGTGTACCAGATACCTCAACACAAGTATTTCTAAATACAAGAAATATACTGTCAAACCGACACATTCACTGAGATCAACATGAATACATGTAAGCTGCCTTTCATCACATAAAATGATCCTAAATAAAAATATTACAAGTATAACAAACACCCAAATCCATTAAATGGAGACATGCATCCAACTTTATATAAACTCACATAGACCCACATGCATAAATGTAAGGTAGAATGAACACAGTATATGTTTCGTCACATAAGCTGGCAATATATACATGAGAGAACCTAAGTGGGTTCCACTGCATGAGTTTTCAAAAGTCCAACATTCATAACCATTTATTGTTCAGCATGATTTCTACTAGCCGATGAAATCAGGAAAGGTTCAAAAAGATAATTCAGACATTTGAAACTTACACTAAATGTAATTTTTTTATTTTTGGTCTTGGGAAGACATCATTGTGGATTATGGAATTTGAAAACAGATTATACTATGAATTCTTCATGAAGGAATGCTTCATAGTATCTGGACATTATGCATCTAAAATGAAAGTAACAAAACAATGTAAAGCATGAGGGGCATATTGTAATTGTCAAAACAGGAAATTTGTTCCCTTGCACTTGCAAGTGAATTCAATTATCAATGCAAATGAACTAAATATTAAATTCATCTAACTACAACAAAATTATAATATTTTGTAATCCAGAAATCATGAAGTGGTAAAACTATAAATATAAATATAAATATAAATGAGTTACCATATATATTACATACATAATGGTAAATATAAGAGAGAAAGAATGCTTACAGGAAAGGATAGGTACATAACGATAGTCCATTCAGTCCATGACAGTGGAGTCACCTGAATCACGTGGAATTTATTATATTTCTTCTTTTCTTCTTCTTAATTTTAAGCCTTTATAGTAAAATTCAGCTTCTAAGTCAATTCACAATGTGAAGTTCATTAACAAGTTAAGGAGAACAAGGACTTACCGAAAAAAGCATAGACAGAGGCTCTACATACAAAATTACTACATGGAGGAGCATCGTCAGAGCTATTGATGCTAGTAGCCACGGATTACTCCATGGGGGAATGACACTGCAAAGTAGGGCAGCATGAACACTAACATTAGAACATCTCCCCTAGTTCAGAATGACTACTAACTAATATTACAAACTACCAAAGAAGTTACAGTCAGGCACAAAATCCTTGTTTCCAAGGCACAGTATTATGCTTGAGTAATGATTGAACCAATACCTACTCAAACCAACAGTGATTATCGAACAACAAATGGTAAATTCAGTCTTCAACCATTTCACAGAAAACTATCCAGCACAGTGATCAAGGCATTTTGAACTTTCATGAGCAAAGATCAATGAAGCACGCAAAAGATATGTTGTCTCACATTTAACTCAAGTACATAACTAACCTGCTTTATATGTAATTCGAGAAACCACAAAATTAAGGGAAGGAATGAACTAAGCATCAAGCATCTGCGACCATTTAACTGCACTGGATAGTTTATTCATATTGACAATTGAGACAAGCCTCAAAATAAAGAATGGGTGCAAGTTTCAGGTGCAGTTGACTTATTACAGGCGAACAACATTCTGCAGGCAGTTTAGAAACAATAATCAACAGAAGGGAACACATTCAAAAGAAATTTCTAGCTTAAGCTCAGGCAAATTGGCAAAACATTCTTCTTTACATTTAGCTCTCTGTAACATTCTACCAGGAACAGATATGTTGCCAAGGTACTTGTTCGTGCTATGTAAAAACATACCTTCTTTCATTTCAATGAAGTTTTTCAAGCCCAAGCTTTTAGCTCTCTGTAACATGTCTATGAGGTGTCACGCTTAGCTGTCTATGAGGCCCATTACTAACCAAATCTGATTTAAGAAAAAAGAATTTCGTAGAAATTGACTTGGGTCCAGTATTGTGTTGATGCAACTAATGGTGAACCTGTTTAGATTATGAGCGAGTTTGAATTAAGCCCCTTTCTATATTTTTTTGCCACGTTCTCTGTTGGTTGTCTTAGATGTCATTGTAGATCTTTTTGTCCCTAGCAGAAGGCATGAATCAATAGGTTGTGGTATGGTTCTAATACCAACAACATGCCTTATTTTGGGAAATTCATGGATTTATGATAGAACAGTGCCATAAGCTGAGCTTCTTAGGAACTACTAGTTTGTAATATGGTTCTAATGGCGGCATAACACGTAATTTTGGGACAGTCATGAATTTACAAATGAAAGGTAACTCATGATGGACTTAAGACACCTATTAGTTCAGCATATCATAAAGGCAAAATGAAAAAGATTGATTTATTACAATCAAAACAACCGACTAAAGAGTAATAACTTCAGAAAATTGTTTGGACAAGTACAATGAGTTCTCAAACACTCTAAAGTGCACTATGGCGCAGAGGCCTGTTGAAGCCTAATCATAAAACACAATGTGAGGCCACACTAAGAATGATAATCATTGATAATAGTGCACGAGGCTCCTACAATGTGAGGTTGTGCAGCCTTACTTCTATAAGTAAAGATGTTATTTTCATGACTTGAATCTTCGCCACCAACAGGGAAGAAACCATATCATGGTGCAAAAACTCAATCTCCAGTAAAAAATAGTTAAAATAAGAGTCAGCTGATGCATGAAACTCTTCCCAATGGGGCCATAGAGAGGCCCAATGTATGCAACCTTAATCTTGTAAGCAAAGTAGTTGTTACCAAAGCTCAAACCTTTTGTCACCTAGGTAGCAAAGGAACAACCCAAATAAGATGCCAATGTTTGCTCGAGGTTAGGTCAACTGGTCGAGGGGTCGAGCAACAATAAATGTATGTAGGAAAACTCACTCTTCGAGTAGGGTAACTCGGTCTTTGGGTAGCACAAAACTCAGTCTAAGAGGAAACAATTGACCGAACACCGGTACAAGAGATCTATCGTCAATGAAATAGCACTTGCTGTTTTGATAATAATTGATAAATCTTCAATTATTGATAATAATATTTAAAATAAAATCAAAGTACAAAACAATAGATCTAAAGGAATCTAGATAATCAAAATGTTAACAAAATAATTACAGACTCGAAAGATAGAGCATTGTGTTCATTTCAAAATATATGGACATTAAGATGAGGCTCACAACGTCCAAAAAGAAGGCTACTTCAGTTAATTTTCACTTACAGGAGAGACTGATTTTCACTTAGGTTATTCAAAGCATTAAACATCTCAACGACAACGAGGACAGTCATTGATACAGTTGATGGATGCCGATCATCAAATATACTGCATGGATATGATGTCTCCCTTGTTGGACAAGAATCAAAATTGACCTAACATCATTAGAAAAAAGTCAGGTTGTGCAAATGTTAGAAGACAGCATAAACAGGAAGAACAAGACAAAAGAGCATACTAGATAAAGTCCTGTCATCACGATTAAGGAACAAATTCTCAAACAGTCAATACATACATACATAAAAAGCCCACATGAAAGAGGAAAGCCTAGTCACATGATAGCCTAAGAAAATAATATCTACCATCTTTATCAGACTAGTATAACTCAAAGTGACATGTAATATATATACATTATTTCTTCATATAATTATTATTGTTGAATAGGCTTGTCCCTCTTTAACTCCGAAGAAAAAGTATCAGTATTGATTGCAAAGAATAATCTCCAGCTGGCCTCATCTCCTGGAGGGTTTCACTCTTAGTTGCACCCAGAGCAGCATTTTGCTTAATCAGTAACTTGCTTAATATTTATATTCATGTCGGTATCATTTTTGTAAATGAAACATATCACCCGATTGTAAAGGATTTCTTGCATAAGACTTGAGCGTCATTACCAGCTTTGAGATGTAGGTCCACCAAAATGATGAAGATTGTGAAGGATTAAAATTTACAAGCACCATATAAATAAATGACCATCTTAGTCACTCAACTAATTTGGAAAGAATTTTGGATAAATTGGATAATGTTGTAACTTGTAACTTATTCTTTTAGAAGAATAGGAAATATTTGTGATGGCTTAATGGCCTAATAATTAAAAAGAGCTCTCATCGGAGATTTCTATAACTTGGTGTTTGATATTATACAATGGTAAAACTGCTCATTTGCAAACTAGGTTACTAAGGTTTTAGTCACTAAAATAGCCCCTATGGAGGCAAGGTTGCACAATTTGATCCTTCCCAGACTCTGCATTGGCAGTAGCCTCATGCACTAATCACCATATCTTTTAGTCAATTGCTCAGATAAGGTAGAACTATAATTTACATATATTTGCTGCCCATTCTTGTGGCATGTTGTTCATGTTGCATGCTGTTCCTTTCTTCTACAGTTTTTGTAAGACCTTGGTATGAAAAAAAAGGAATCTTTTTCATGTGAGCTATAAGAACAAGGAGTAACTAAATAAGTTCTTAGAAGCATAATTGTTCACTCATCATGAAATGACTTTCTTATCTTTGCTCTCTTCCTTCTAAATTTATTTTTTTCTTCTTCTCTGTTAGTTCTTCCCCTTCCCCATTTGCTATCTACCTCCAACATCCAAATAAAAACCAAAGTATTACATCAATGCAGCAACAGCACCATTGGTAAGCCAAAATTATACTAGCATGGGAGTCCAAATGTAATTCCTGTATTTCTTCTTTTAGCTCCTTAAACTTCTAGGACTTAAACCTTTCCCAGTCCATATTAGTTTTATTCCTACAATGGTTCTTGTTATAAGTCAATTAGGACTAGGAATGCAGATGAGATCTGATCTCTAGTATTTTCAGCAAAAAAACTACTCATGTTAAATTTAATGTCTGTATAATACTTTCTGAAATATTCAAAATATCAAGACCATTGAAGAAAACTTTACCTGATATTTCCTCTTGGAATGGAATCAGTAACATTAACTTGTAAATTAAATTACTATTCCACAGGAAATTTTCATCATTGTGTTTCTTTGATGCTCAATTCTGTTACCTGACCTGACCTCCAAGAGTCAAGATCCAAGAATATGACCTTTGCTAACTCGGTTCAGCCCATGACTCAATTGTAGGTTTATTGCTTTTATTAGTTTCACGTTTATTACTGCTTGTAATGTCTTCAGCATCATATATCAAACAAAATTGCTCACCAGAAGTGTTTACTAATGTTTGCATTGCTAAAAATGTCAAAATCAACACATACACACCAGAGTGAAAGAGTAAAATAATACCAAAAGAATACATAATAACATAAATACAATTCTCACCGAGAAACTTAGGATAATGGATTAAAGTTTGCACACAAACTTACAAAGAAAGACACAGTGAACAAGCCAAATCTTCGGTACAACATGTGCAGATCTATTCAGGTGTATGTCATTCAAGACATGAATGTCAAACAGTGTGGATCCACTAGTTTATGAATATAGCAGTATAGCTTGATGCAAAATGATATGTTCCAGTCAAGTGTTATGGCCCAACTATTGTTATCTAATTCATAGTTTTATGGGCCATCTAATTCTTATGGTTTTCATAGTTTGCAAATGGTTTTTATTGATTTAGAAAAGACTTATGATAAAGTTTTTAAAAGATTTATTATGGTTTCTTTTAGAAAAGAAAGAATTTTTACTAGTTATATTGTTATAAAAGATATGTACGATAGTTATGATGTAGTCACTAGCATTAT
The DNA here is from genome assembly GCF_036884655.1 of Musa acuminata AAA Group. Taxonomy (NCBI): domain Eukaryota; kingdom Viridiplantae; phylum Streptophyta; class Magnoliopsida; order Zingiberales; family Musaceae; genus Musa; species Musa acuminata. The sequence goes on along the minus strand of NC_088343.1, from coordinate 35,356,173 downwards.
TACTACAGCGTGTCTATTGTTATACCTGTTAATATAGGACTAAATCAAGTGCATAAAGTCCTTAGTCCTTCCCATTTCATATTAGTAATGACCTTACCACTCATATTCAGGATAATCCTCCTTGGTGAATTGTATTGTTTTAGTAAATGATAATTTAAATGTAATTGATTCTAAATTTGACTTATGGACACAAACTTTGGAAATGATTTGAGTTATGGACACAAACCCATTCTAAAGGAGTGAGCCTAAATACATGAGATATAATTTAAGTAATACTAGAAGTAGACATGAGGATATGGTTACATTGTACAAAACCAAGAAGTTTCTATAAGTAAAATTTTTAGGTATCTTGGATATATATTATTTAATAAAATGAAGAGATAGACAAAGATACTATTCATAAAATAAATTCCGGATGATTGAAATGGAGAGGGGAATCAAGAGTCTTGTGCAGTCAAAGGAATATCTATAGGACTGTTGTTATTATACCAGCTATGTTTTATGGATCTAAGCAAAAAAAAAAAACATATACAGAAAGTTTGTATTATTAAAATGAAAATGTTGAGATGAACATATGGAGTTACTAGGAAAGATGTAAAAAAAGATATTTTTGTTTGCAGTAGTTTTGATAGAGAATAAGTTAAAGGGAAAACTATCTAAAGTGTCACAGACTGCTAAGGAGACTATTACAAATTGTAGTTAGAATATATAAAACAAAGGAAGCCTGTTTCACCTGAATCGGTACAAAACAAGGCAGTCCGATCCAACTCAACAGAAGATGGACTTCCTAAGCAGCAGGAAATAGTTGGAAAAATAATAAAGACAAAATTGACAGATTACCAATTCATAGTATGGCAATTTGGGACCTTTATCAGAATAGACAAACCACCATACAAACCCAGTGATTGTAGCAAGACCTACATAAGCTGCATCAAGAATACAACTGAGTAAAAACCAGATACTGAAAAAAAAAATCTTGGCAGTTACGTACTGCAACATAGAAGCACCAACATAAGCAATTAAGGAAATCTTGATGCTAGCAGTGCTATACAAAGTTACTACAAGCTTTAGAGTCTTTAGCATAAGTTCTATATATCTCCTAAAGAACCTTCCTCCCATCTATGTCATTCCTCGAAACAATCGCAACTTACAACACTCTGGTCCTCATGAAGTACAAGTGATACAACTCCTATCGCAGAGTTGTTTTTCACTCAGTTCTTTCATTTTTACAACACACATCCTTTTCAAATGCACACATGCTTTACCGAACAAAAGCGCACTTGAGAGCCTTTTTTTCCTTTTGCTAATTTCTCAATCCATTTTTACCTTTTGGATTGTCAACTGGGTAGCACCAAAAACAATATCCATCCATTATGTCTCCTACCTTCGCCCATTTATTTTTTTTTTTTGTAATTGCAAATTTAAGATATTGCTAGGAAATTCACAGGGGCTAACTTTTAGCAACCTTCTAGCCTAGTGGCACATATTTCATATTTCTAGTCAAATTGCATGCCCTTAGTTTTATGCTCATACTCTTTTATGAACCATTATCATTATGTTTATCATGCATCAACAGTCAGTAGGTATGACATTAACTCCATGCCCACAAAAAATGTTCGAGTGGATTGCTCACAATTAAAGATATAAACCTAAATGTTACTTTTAGGCAAATCTGGGGAGAAGTGGGACCATAAAATGCTTTTGTGCGAGAAGGGCAACCTATTTAATCTCACTAATTAAAATGTATGCTTGAGGGACTAGATAGAAACCTCTAATTTCCTATGACTACCTAAAGAAAGACAAGATGAAGTAGAAAATGGAGATTCCACTCAAGGATCTTAGGCACAAATACACTAGAGTTCAGTAGATATTTTCTTAAAGTTCCACCGCGGATTATACTCTAGCAGAAGGCCTTGCTGAGTTCTCAAATTACATTAATCATGCAAAAGATCAAAGTATAGCAAAATGCACATAGTGCAGATTGCTAAATATGGTGTTGCGAGGGTCACAGGTACATAATGTCACCCAAACAGACGAAACTCAACAATTCAGACCTGCAACCTCCAAGTTGCTATGGAGCAACATAACATTCACGTACCTTGCCATTTCCTCACAGATAAATGCTGCTTTAGCAAAAGCTCATAACGACAGTCCTACTTGTTCATCATGACAACAATCTAAGATTATATGCCCTCAAGAAGCAAAATGGGAATTGAAAAAATTATAGAAAGATGAAAGATAAAGAAAAGGATGAGGAGACATCTGATCAAGTCATTGCTACTAGCTACTGTCAAAAGAAAAGAAGCATCAAAATGAGAAGAAAAAAAGCATAACCATAAAAACTAACAAGCTGTTGCTGAGATTGATAAGTATTTCTAAAAGTTATTAATTAGTAATATATTTACTTACAAGAAAACTTGAAAGTAAACTGACTTGATTAACAAGGAATCCAAATTTGGAAAGACTTTGCTTGAAGTAAAAGAATCCTTGAAAATTAAGGATTGATTATTTTATAAATTACTGTGTATCACAGGCATTAGGTTTGTGAAGGAAAAAAAAAAGACCTTGAATGCTCTCATGGTTTCGTTATACCTTGGTTGAGTAAGCAAAATTTTGAGTTTACAAGAAAAGCTTTAGGATTGAGTTAAGAAATACTCAAAAGAAAATTTTCTTTATTGTATTTTCCTATTAACATAGTGAAGAACATAGTTTTCGACTTTTCTCTCCAAATTAGGGTGTCAAACCATGTAAATCTAAATCTTTGAACTATTTTTTTTGGGTATTTTATTTTATTGATTCTCTAGATTGTTACTTCGCTATTGGAATCTTCATCATAGATGTAATAATCAAAAGCCATGCAAAATTAACAACAAGACAGAGAATGGGTAGGATACAGGGTAGATAGTACAAGGGAAAACAAAAAGTGAAAGTACTCCATATCAAGGATTGAAATATCGTATCATACCGGAGTTTCGACATTCGCTCGGTACGGTACTATATACCGAGCAGTATACCATTCGGTATATATATATATATATATATATATATATATATATATATATATATATATATATATATATATATATATATATATATATATATATATATATAATTTGGCGACGTCATTGTCTCTCCTCTCCCCAGGCGGGGTGACGTTGCCAAAAAAGGCGACGCAACATCGCCTTTTCCCGCCTAGGTAGAAAGAGGCGACATCGCGAAGGCAACGTCGCATATATATATATATATATATATATATATATATATATATATATATATATATATATACCGCTCGGTAGTGGGCGGTCCGTGTACCGATCTGCTGAAGGATCAATACATACTGTCCGGTATGGGCAGTATTATTCGAAATTATAATCCTTGCTCCATATAAACTAAAAAAAGAACAATGGAGAAGTTAAAGAGGAAAAACAAGAAAAAACTTCAGAAAGATATTTTTCTCACACCACACTCCGTGCCAACCTCCTTTTTTTACTCTGTTAATTCAAATGCACCAGAAGCAGAGTGTTCGGTGTGGATGTTTTGACCATTGGTGAGCATGAATTGACATACACAGTTTCTGCCCATAAAGAGTGGTATGTACTTGTCGGACAGGCGACTGGGACATAGATTACTTAGATTCTAGCTATATTCTAGTGAGCTGGTTAAACAACTAAGATATCTACAAATTAGGATGCAATGCAACCTGATTTCACTGAAACCCCACTGAAAATAGAGCCCCCTAAAAAAATCATGGATAACACTCACGACCCTCCAAACCACTTTCCCCTTTTCACCAACACTATCTCCTTTCTTCTACCACAGCCTCCCTTATAGCAAAACTGTTGAGCAAATCTGGCCAATCGTCATTCCCCCTGGGGATTCAGCAACTTCTCCTAACTCTTTGAGAGTTAGGACACTTAAGAATATATAAAACAGATGAATAACTTAACATTATCAACTTATCAATATAATATGTAAAACATAATCCAAATGTATACACAAGTTTCATTTATCAAATAAAAAAGCAATTAGACAAAGAGGTCGTAACACTATGTAATGATAACAGTTACAACGTATCTTCAATAACTAAATAACTAAAAATAGCCATCTAGTAACTATAGCTTTTCAGGTTAGGCTGTAATAGTATATAATGATGACAATTGCAGGGCTCCAACATACCTCCAATAACTAAATAACGGAAAAATAACCATCCGGTAACTACAGCTTCACTAACCTGCAAAGATGCAATACCAAATTCAGCAAAACTTTGCATTATGTATAGCTCATGGAAATATTGCATTTTAATGACCTGTAAACATTGATACACATATTAATCCCTAGAAAAATTAGATTGTAATGCACAACACCCTTTTGAGGATTTATTAACATATCTATTGTGGCACCTGCCAATGACAAACCAGATGATTTATGACAATACCCTTTGAGGTAAATCACTGACTGTTGGAGAACAATGGAGGTTCATGATGCATAAGTCTCAAACTCTACATTGTTAACAAGAGGATCATGGAACTTTTGTTTAAACCTTTTAACAAGATCTAGACTCAACTTTAACCTGTCTTCTGAGATAGGTGGATGGGCTTTTAGAGTGTCCCAACCAAAACAGTTAAGTTTTAACAATCCAAGTTTGGCTGATCCACACTATGGTCTAGTTGTAGATGCATACAAGCCAAGAGATAATAGGATTTATAGGATGCTGCCATTTGGACTTAAACCAAGATGCGCTAGTGCTACTTCCTAGGAGCAGCATGTCTACCAATTTTACACACTACAGCTTACTTGAAATAATAAGTCAAATCATGTTGAACAAACATGATTCAAGGATTCTCAAGATTCAAAAAAGGATTCTTTCAAGTTTAGGAAGCATTAGAGTTAATGAATAAAATTCACTTCAACACGTATTTGAGTTTGACCCAAAATGGCAATCCCTGCAAAAGGAGGAGAACATAATCAACATATGAATAAAGCTTTTCAGGGATTTGTCTATAATTAATAATAAGATACAAATACTAATCAGCCACCACTTTTAAGCCTTTTCCCATTACTAGGGGCTGACTTGATATAAAGAGCAACCCAAAAAGTGAAAAATACTCGCCTCGAAGTGGATTTGCAACCAATTTGAAGTACATAAAGATTAACTATTGAAATATTAATGAATGCAATCTAAAATAATGATATAGTAAAATACTATAATGAATAAAATCTAAGATAATTATATAGTAAAATACTATAATTTTAAAACTATTTCATAAATTTTAGGAATAAATTAATCTATCCTTATAGCTGCTTTAAAGGTAAAATAGATTAACAAATTCTAGATCTGTTTCTGAAAATGCTTTTTCTTTTCTTATTCGTTTTCTCCTTTTCTCTTCTCTTTTATCTATTTAGTCGATGGATTTTGTGTAGAAATTTTGAGGGCATCTCATGGACTTAAAACTCGGCAGCATTGGCTACCAGTTGGCACTACTCCAGAATAGCTATAATCAACCAGAATCAATCAAGTCCAGCTACCACCAGAGTCCAAACAGGTTTGACTGAGTGCTACATGTCTGCCAAGCTCATCATCCTTAGCATTATATGTAGTGTTCTGTTGACATGAGTATTATCATGGTTTTAGGTTCTGCCAGGACCGGTAAGTACCAGGCCAAACACATCGGTCCAGGCTTGAATATTTCTCCTCTTCTCCGCCACCCTCCCCTGCCCTCTTCTACTATGTTGTCTTCTCGGCTACCATCTCTTCATTCCCCCTTGTTCCGTAATACACACAGGCATACCATGCATCAATATGCCAACAAGGACCGGACCAATACTGGCCTGGCCATGTACTGCCGTGGGTCGAGTACCCGAAATGTAAAATTTTGGATATGATGGTAACAGCCAACTCCAAGCATCATAGTATAAAGCATGTATTACATTGATCTTATACACAGAAATTCATCCATTATCACAGCTAATTAATGTCTTACATGGTGGCCATTGTTACCAACCATCTAACGATGTCCTTAGCACCTTCAGACTATCCAACATGCTGAACTGCTTAAATAGTCCATGCTAAGGAGCTACACCAAGTCATGTATATTACTGACATTACGTAAAGAACAAAAAGTGGAAAAAATAAAATAAGGATAAACAATTGTTCAGTAATCATCAGATGCAGGTTTAGTTGGACTGCACGTCAACACTTTGCACAACAAAGATCGCCAGCTCCTAACAAAGAAAGCTGATGTTCGTTCTAGAATTATTGGTGTAATATACCTTACGAGGCTTTGCCATCATCACATCAGTATCTTGCTTGTTAAAACCAATTGCTGTTGCGGGCAGGCCATCAGTTACCAAATTTACCCACAGGAGCTGCACCTGAATTATGAAACATTCAACTGTTCATGTTGGTTCTCAAGGTCCAGTATACAATAACAACTATTATTACAAACAAAATAATGGCATGCAAGCTCTCAAAGAACAGCAAGAAGTTGGTTCATGATACTATACTAGCATATGTTTGTTAGTCCAAAAATAGGTTCATGATATTAATGTCGGTTTGTTAGTCCAACAATACAGCAAAAACAACAAGCACTTTGGGTTGCCTACATCGATGTTGTCTTACCATGGAGTCCTGTGTAGGGCAAAAGAACTTCAACTATATAACATGGGTAAAAATGATAAAGGAAGTATGTGCAATTCTTGATGTGGATATCACCTAGCTTTGGGTGGCGTCAGAGAGGAGGAACACAAATAGGAGAACAGGTAATGCATAAGCATTATATTAAAGAGTGACAGATAACTGAATATTCTCTGTGGTGTTAGAACGAAGAAATTATTATACATTGGTTGCTACCTAGAACATGAAGAAAAAAAACCTTAAATCAAGTACTTACAGGAACCAAGGTGTCTGGCATTCCAAGAACAGCTGCCACAAAAATGCAGACTACTTCACCAATATTTGATGAAATCATGTATCTGATAAATTGCTTTGTGTTATTGTATATAGCCCTTCCTTCTGCAACAGCCTGTTCAGAATCATATCTACAATAAATGGCAACAGGAATAACAAGACACCTTTCAAAAGATCTTTTAAGACACAATTATTAAGTGATAGAACCACACGGGTAAGAGACCTACCGCAACAATTGAAGCAAAATTGTCATCAGCCAACACCATATCAGAAGCACTCTGAACAACCAAAGGAAAATTTGTCATTTATGAACCATGGAGTATAGGTTTAAATTTCTATACAAATTCCACATATATAATATATTAACCAAGGTATGCAGTTTCGAATAATACTGCTCGTACCGGGCGGTATGTACCGGTCCATCAACTGGTACACAGATCGCCCATTACCGGACGATATATATATATATATATATATATATATATATTAAAGGCGACGTCATCCGGAGAAGGAAAATATATATATTTTTTTAAATGCGACGTCACCGAGGCGACGCGACATCGCCTTTTATAAAAATATTTTATATATAAATTATATATATATATATAAACGAGACGACGTCGCCAAGTATATATATATACCGAACAGTATACTGTATCGTACCATACCGAGCGAATGTCGAAACACCGGTACAGTACGATATTTCAAACCTTGACATTAATCATCATAAATAGTGTTTGTAAGTTGTGAAAGAGAGAGAGAGGAAGAAAGACCTTTGTGTTTGAATAGCATTGCTATGTTCCATTGATGTTAAACTAATATGACAATTAGAAGAAGGAAATGCAATCTTGAATCTGAAATTTCCAGAAGAATGAGATGTAATATGCAAGGTTCATTGTACCACCCGGTACGGGCGGTATGTAATGGTCCGACAAGGGACTGATATGTTTGGTATATCAGTACGCCCCCATATACCGTGTGTCAAGATGCTTGGTACAACTTGGTATATACCGTACCAACAGTTGATCGGTTCACAAGTATGGACCAGTAAGACGAACCATGGTAATATGTATGAACTAATGAAAAATGATTATTTTCCAGATTATCGTAGGAACCAGGCACCCTCTTAAATCTGGCATAACATGGCGTAGGCAATAAATCACACTCATTCAATCGGGTTATGTTTCCCATAAAATTTAGGACTACAACCTTCAAACCTCTTGACCTACTTCCTTATCAAAATTAAGGTAGCATCAAAAGCAACTTTCAAGCAAGGTATGTAGTTTCGAATAATACCACCCGTACCGGGCGGTACGTACCGGTCCGTCAGCTGACCGGTATACGAACCGCCCATTACCGGACGGTATATATATATATATATATATAAACGAGGCGACATCGCCTCGCCTGGGGAGAAGAAAGAGGCGACGTTGCTTCGGCGACGTCGCCGAATTTTATATATATATATATATATATATATATATATATATATACCGAGCGGTATACCGAATGGTATACCGAACGGTATACCGCTCAGTATACTGTATCGTACCATACCGAGCGAATGTCGAAACGCCAGTACGGTACGATATTTCAAACCTTGCTTTCAAGCACCAAAAATGTCTAATTTAAAAAGAATTTTATATGTCCCAAGTATACTTTTTAACTTTTATACTACAAAATAAAAAATGTGTATTTTTTCCATGTCAATTTTCTTTCCAATTGTAATGAGAACAGAATTAAAGACTTAATAAGCTACTCAGTTGCACTTTTCTCTAGGGTGGACCTTTATAGAATTTTTGAGTGATAAGAAACATTGTAGAGTTTCTTCCCATCAGCCAACTTTAAACATTGACCATTAGGTGGATCTTTCTAACCACCAAAAAGGCCAGCAGGTTATAAGGTTAACTTATATCAGACTAACTTATTTGTGCTTTTGACATAAACATTACCCCAATGGCAAAACCAGTTATTTACTGTTCTCCAAGAGTTCTTAAATGTTGGGCAACTTCAGGTGCTAGCTCTAGTTGCAACCAAAAATATAGATTGTCATAACCAAAGCCTAAAGTCCCCTCTCCAATAAAGTCCTCACAAAATAGGAGTGGATTGTAAATCATCTTCTAATCAAAGCCAAGACCACAAATGATGTGATATTAATTGAATCAAACCAGAGTATTATAGTCACCCCAGTTAAATCACCAATGTCCTCCTGAGGTCACCCGTATCAAATCACATGGATTACCCAGGAATCCCCACACATGATGCAGGGTCTGATGACATTATAGCCCACCATGCCGTTGTCGTCACACTTGGTGCACGTCTCCACTGGACAAGAGATTCACCAAGTAGTACAGTAAGTCCCAACTTTGCCCACAGACCATAAGTGGTTATTTCAATAACATATTTGCCACATCTTGAACCCAAAACCATGTGGGCTAAACCCTCAGGAGTACTCAAACGACTTGGTATTAACTAAATCCAATCAGAGTATTACAAGATACTATCGTTGACCAACGACCCTCCTAGCATCTTAGGCAGACTCTCTCATTGATCAATTAAACATGGTTAACAATTCAGTATCAATAGTGCTGATGTCAATAGTTAATTTTACATTAAACATATCAACTTTGAGCTAGAAGATAAAGACGATGACATCTTAAGCACATATATGAATACAAGTACTACAGTTATCAGAGTTTTTATGAAAATTTAGGCAAAAAAGGTTTACCTTAGCAACAGCAGTTCCCGATCCCATTGCAATTCCTATGTCTGCCTTCTTCAATGCAGGTGCATCATTAACACCATCACCGGTCATTGCAACCTTGTGCAGAATGACAAAAGTTCAAACATGTCGTCACTCAGCAATTTTATAAAAAACATTATGCTGCATAGACTAGATTATTTTACTGAATTAACAACCGCTGATGTAACTGGACAATCAGACAACAGGCCTACCACTTCATTCTGATTTTGTAAGGCTTCAACCAGCATCTTCTTGTGAGACGGTTCAACCCTATCAGTATGATAATAAACCAGATATCAACTATTCCCAGATGAAAACAGTGATTTGTTGAAATGCACAAAACAATACCATTTTTTAATTGATCACCAGCACAAAACACATATTGGCACCAATGAGAAATCAAGATTTCAAATATTGGTCGGACCAGTATGTGTTGACCAGAACTTACCAATCCAACCAAGGGCTGGTACGTCTCATATTTCTGGTACTGTTTGTTTATTCATTTTAAATTATTTTGAAGTGATACTGGGCAGTATAACAATCCAACAAGATGTCAAAAACCAATATCATAGATTTTAAACCTGTCCCTTAAAGCTGATACTAACTTGTACAGACAACAAAACTAAGTCCACGATTCATCAAATTGTATTCAATAAGTGAAAGAATATCCAGTACAAAGGTTTTATGTACCTAGTGAAAAGCACCATCCTTTGCAATGCTAATGTCTGTTGTAAAGGTGGGAGTTCTTCAAATTCAGAGGCTGTATAAGAATACCCAGTGAAATCCCCCAGATGCTCAAAAGCACCAATTCGCCGACATAGAGATTCTGCTGTAGTCTAGTAAGGAAAAGACCAAATATTTCACTTGAGGGCAATATCAAATGATAATATATTTCAAAACATGATACTTACTTTATTATCACCAGTGACAACTATTACCCGTATTCCAGCAGACATACATGATAAGATCGCATTTCTTACTTCCTCCCTTGGTGGATCCAGCATTCCAACCTTCACAGGTATTGCAAGAAGATGAACAGAATATAGAATACTATCAGTGATAACGCTTGTAACAAAATATTTAATTAATTCAATTTAAGTGGGTAAAAGGTGAAAAAATAAAACTATTAAATGACTAGTCATGCAAATAGAACTTCAAGTTCACCAAACATGTTATCAAAAATTATCATCTAAAACCAAAAGATTAGATAAGCAAGATAGTTGCACATATTGACAATGGACTAAAGCAGTGGAAAATAACAAATAAATAAAGAAATTTTGCTACCAATCCAATAAATGTAAGGTTTGTCTCATCCTCATGGCAAATTGTTTGCTGACCCATGGGCATGCGCTTCAATGCTAATGCCAAACATCTTAGGGTATCTTTTCCTGCAAAACTGATCATCCAATAAATGATTAGCAAAGTCTAGATACAAGATTGTCAAAATTAGACAATAAATATTAAATAATTGGCTGCAAAGAATGTACTAGTTTAGAAGTCACAATTTTCTGGCAAAATTAGTTATATGTGTGGTAACAATAGGCCAAATTAATTGTGGTAACAGTAGGTCTGATGATCAATAACTGAAACATAAATATAAGTGACATCTGGAAGAGCAGACATGAAAGATATAGTGAAATTAGACTGCTTCAACGGTAACTGATTAATCATCTCATAAATCAATAAAAATCTAGAAAGAGAATACATACCTCTTGATTAAAGTGTTCTTCCTCTTAGTCCTCACAAATTAACCTCTTAAATTTGATCCAATCCACAAATCATAGTTTTATTAAGGTTAGGAGAGTGGAAATATGATAATATGAGTATAGGGCAATCTCAGTCCTTGATCGATAACGGTCGAAATCCGACCGTTACCAACCGATACAGGTCAGTAACGATCGGATTTTGACTGTTACCCCCCGGTATAGACCCCATATCGCCCGATACAGGGTAAAGTGATCGGTATCGCCCGGTAGAGGGTGGTCCACATATAGGTATCCTATAGGACCGATATGTACTGCCCATGCTAAGCGATATGCATCGATACAACAAACCTTGGATAATACCATTGAATTTTAAAAGGGTTGGTGACAAGCTTATGGGCATATATTTACATAATTTTTATGGACACCATATTCTTCATATCATATAGATAAAGAGGAGAGTGAACAAGGATCGGCGTTTCGGGTACCAACCTTGTTTTAATGATCTGATCAGACCAAGATGTACCGATCAGTACTAGTGTACCATGTGTCAACACAATGGTACATACATATGCTTCACAAAGGAAGAAAGGAGGAAGAGGAACGAAGATTGAGAGGAATAAGGAAGAAGAGGAAGCAATGGAGGAAGGAGAAGTAGATGCGGTGGAGCAGATGGAAAAAGGAAGAAAAGCAGGAGAAGACAAGGTGGGAGTGTACCTAGGAGATAGACACTAACGAATGGCAGCAGCAGCAACATCGAACAGCAACAATATAGCGAGAAGATGGCAAAGACGAGAACTAGGGTTGTTTAACATTACTTTTGTATTTTTCCACGGGTTATACCGGACCACCTAAAATGAGGGTGGTCCACATATCAATCCATGCCCGGACCGGTACGTACCGCAGTTTTATAGTGTCTCAGGCGATACGACAATCACTGAGTGACAAAGGTGCAACAGATGGCTTGTTTGAATTATAATTAATCATCAATAGATGCATATCTTAACAAAGAAATTTACAAAGCGAGAGCTCCTAGAGCCTTTTGTCACTCAATTTTCCATTTTCATATCTTGAAGTCTACTCCCGAAAAGAAAAAGATTCAAGGTCATCTTCACATTGAGTAACTCATATAGCTCCCATTTTGTGAGTTCATCCACTAGGACACCTTGGAGAAGCACATTTTTTGTCTTCTAGATTACATGATGCAGCGAATAATATCATTATCATGGTTAGGTAGTTGTACATAATAATATGGTTTGCCTTATCGGTCTATACCGGTGTATAGACCAACTATCGGTACGATACGTACCAAGCTATACCAAACCATACCGGTCCATACCAAGTGGTCCTCTATGGTACGGCGAACCTTGCATAATAATATGCTAAGTTAACATGGCAAAAAGGTTGCAGATTGGCTATTTTTACCACCTTGTACAGTATGCACTTATCCAAGGAGATTACAAAGGTTCTCTCTGACCCTTGGAGATATGATGATTATACCCTTTGTATCATCGAAGAAATTGTAATTTCATTCAAGGATTTAAATCTGTCTGGTACCATTTTCAGCAACCAGTCAGACTAGTGCAGTATCGGTGTACCAAGCATCTACAGTTGCATTTCCTAAAGTTGCACAAAGAAAGAAAAGAGACAGTTGGCAATGACTTTAATCTGGATGTTTAAGACCCAATAAAAAACCAGTTATGTGTAGGAAAACCTAGGATGATTCATTTCTCGATGAGATAGGAGGTCCACAACATCCACTCTTGGTTCATTTCAGAACAAATTAAGGATACCTAATAGGATGAAACTACTTGATACAAAGACCAATGTAGATGCCAGGCCACAGTCAAGCTATAAGATGTCAGTTTATCAAGGTACAGAAAATTTGTTTCAATAATTCCTATAAGGAGACAAGGGGAAAGGCCACTTTCTTGATCAATAAGCTAATGTGATGCCATCAATGAGTAACACTTCGAGGATGATAAGACTTCTCAATCTCATTTTGGTCTCCATAAAATAAATCTACAACAATGATAGTGAGATCAATAGTAACATGCCTACCAATGATGATGGCCAAGGAAAGGGATGTTATATTCTCAGCAAGCAAAACACAGAGAGGTGGAGGTGGACAAAGGAGTTCTATTTTATTCATGTCCTTAAAGACAACGATCATGGTATCAGATCATCCAACATATTAATTCATGGGAGGGAAGATAAGGTGAAGGCAGCTGATGGCTTTGAGAAGATGCGATAGCTACAAGTCAGACACGATCTTATCATGTTCAAAACCTTCCTACCAACATAGAATAAAAAGGTTACAATACGATGTTAACATGGTTCTAGTTTACCAAAATCAGCAATGTAGTAATAACAATTTTACTACTCAACAATTGTCATGATCACACAACATAGAACGGGCTCAATTTCAGTAAGTACAGAAGCCTTATTTACCCTAATATGCTGACATAATCGCCAATACCAGAATTAAACTCAATAAAAAATGCCACAACCATTACAAGTTATATCTAGCAACACTGATATTAAAAGTTGCAGGACTAGTATCATTCATGGGTTTGACAAAACAATCATGTGACATTGTGGACTTAGACCTACCTCCCCAAGAAACATGACACTAGTCTTGGTGGTAGTAACCGCCTCACTCATAAGTATGACTTGTATGATCCAACTTAATTCATTATTTGTAATATATGGTTTGCAATACCTATAACGCATCATGTGCTAGCTTCATGCATTTCTAGAAGTTTTGATGAATGTGTTCTTATATGTGGTTCATAATAGGTCTTTTAAAACAAAATTCAGATTCATTGTTGAGGCAAAAAAATTTTAAAAATGGTTTAATAAGAGTTTAAGAGTCCAAAACTGGTACTGGTAGAATTACAGTTGTGTTATTAGATACGAATCCAAAGATGGAGGTACCTAACAATATTTGATCCTCCAAATACAAGCTATAATCGAGCTACTGCTGGTTATAAAAGGTCAAAAAGTCTTTTGCTTCTAGAAAAGATTTAAATAAAAGACTAAGTTTACAGCATCTAGATTAATACTAAACTAGCTAATTACATGTACATCTGACTTGGTGCAAGAGCAAAGAAAAACAGGGTCAAGGTCATAGTCATTGTTTAAGTATCGGTCATGTGATCAACGTATGTGATTGTAGACTTATCAAATGTAAGTAGATGAAAATTTTCCTTCCATATTAGAGCTAAGTAAATATCTAGTGATCAGATGAAAAGTTCACATCCAATGATGCAAACCTTCCAAAAGAGAGACAATGAATGGTCATTGATGTGTGGCTCAACTTGAACAATAGAATAGATCAATAGCAATGAAGTCATAGCACAATATATTCACCTTCCAAAAATTAATATGAATATTCATGACATAGTATAGAAAAAGCAACCACATAGCTGACCTTTTAAACCTCTCATCCAACTCGTTGCGGATATCTGTGGTTAATGGAATAGAAGAACCATCTTCATTGCATAAGATATGTGTGCACCTGGTGATTATACTCTCTGGTGCACCTTTTGAGAACATGATCTCCTGTTGCTTGCGACTACAAAGGACGCTCATCATTTTGCGGTCACGAGAAAACTCCAGTACACATATCTAAGGAAAAGAAAATGGCTGTCAACTAGAGAAAACAGATGATGAATATCACTGCATACATCATATCTACTGTTCAATTGTCCTAAAAATATATCATAATACATTCCAATTTGGGAAAGTCTGGAGGACAATGCAACATGAAATACCAAGACATTCAGAACCACATGGTTTGATATCATGCACAGCAAACACAAGAAAATGTTGTTGACGACGGCAACATCCTTAATGATTGGCACATACTGCATCTCTTGCAATTAGCTAGACCAGGTTAAAAGCAGAAATGGAGTAATACAGTCAGTACAGCACAGTTTGATAAGTAATGCTGACAGTTATCATCATATTTATCAAAACTAAAATGTTTGCATCAGCATATACCTTTTTGAACTGGTGCTCCCAGTAACGGTTGCAATATGATGCACGCTCATGCTTACTCAAAATATTCAGAGCAGAAGGCATAGAATCAAAACCAGGAAGGCCAACCTGAAAAATTCAATAAAGATTATTGCAACATGTTACTGAAGAGCAACTGTTACAAAATGAAACAAAAAGAAATTAACCAAAACCTGACAAAGACAAGTTTTACTGACCTTTTCCACTAGAACACGCAAGGCAACCTCGGTTGACTCCCCAATTTTGTCATAGTTTTTCTTATCGGGATTATATTGTAGTATAGACTCATTGCAAAGAGCTGAACACATTGCTATATGAAGAAGACATGGAAATTGTGCAGGAAATTCAAGCTACATAAGATGTGAGAAAAATGTCAGCATTGTGCTTGTAAAAATTCTACAGGATAAGAAGGAAAGTAGGGAACAAAAGAGATGGTAAGATCAGGGTTTTGAATACTGGTCCGTACCAACGTATCAAGCGCAGCTCGGTACGGTACGTACCTGTATGTATCGTCGATATGCCAAGGCAAACTGGTCGGTACGTCCTGGTACCGATCAATATGCCTCGGTACCAGTTAAAACATTAGTACCGCCCGGTAGAGGACGGTCCGCATACCCGCATCCTCTCGGACCGGAACGATAGCATTTGCTAGTTCTTAACAAAATTATCATGACACTGGTCACAACAGTCAAGCAGCCTATAGCTAATATGAAATCATAAATACATAAAAAAAACATAGTAAATGTTAAGCAAACTAGAGTAAAGATAATATAGATACATATTATGGAAATCAAGCCCAAAATTTGCTTTTGCTGTTCTCGGCCCAGAATTTGGGGTGCGCTAACCAATAAATTTAATCAAAAAACACTTTAAGCCAAGCTCAACCTCCACAACCACAGCTGGTCTAAATCCAGTTTATAATAAGATCTAATAAGCTAGTTTGCTGATCTGTCCATTGACAACCCAATATAAAATGTACACTACCTCAATACTTCAATTTACTCAAGGAAAGATGATGCAGTTCATGTTAAGCAATGAATGCTACCAAATTCCAAGACAATAGATTCGAATCTCAAACCTATCAAATTTCAAAAAGATGGTTTGTATCTTGTGATAACTATTAAAACTCAAAACCATCAAGTACAAAGCACCACGAATTTAATATATATTGTAATTTGTGCTTGACTTTTATGACTTATTAATTAGGTGGTTGAGGGGATCCAATGTACAAGGTATCTATAAAAGGAGAGGGGGGAGGAAGATTGGTGCGGCATATTAGTTTTTGAAACCTTATCAAACTTTCACATTTCGAGCTATTAGATTTAGCTCTTAGTTCTCTCTTGAAAAATTGAAAAAGAGAGTTTCTTTTGTTCTCTCATATCTCACTACTTTTTCTCGCCCTCTCCTTATCTCTTCATCTGTTACACATCAAAAGACTTGTGCAGTTATGTTATAAACGAACATTATCCAGCATATCATCTTCCAATTACTCATCAACCCATCCTTCCCACAACTCCACTAAAAAAAGCAAAAACAAAAATAAAAACACCGATTAAGGGCAGGATTGTTAGATAATGTCATCTAAAGGGTGCACGAAATTTTCAACATTTCCATGAAACACCCTTATGAAGTCCATAGAAGAACAAGTGTCAACTGGAGGTTAAAGCAGTAGTATTTATCAACATATACTGTAACTTGTACTAAATACTTTTCTTTTGTAATTAAGAAACCATCACATAACTGCTTTCTCATTTAGGGTTTGATAACAAGAAAAGAAAGTGAAATGAAGTTGTACATGAAGGCAAGTTGAAGATGAATTCTGTTCATATATAAGCAGTGAGCAAGTGAATATGAGAAATAAGCAAGCAAAACTTGAGACATCCAAACAAAAGCTCTGCATTGTGAAGGCCTCATTAAAAAGCCTCCAACCAGAAAGTACAAGAGTAATGTAACTCAGTATAAATAAGAAAAAATAACAGACTGTTTTACTTCATAGTTTACACACTACTCAATCTTTTCTGAATATAAAATCAGCCTGACCCAGTTCCATATCCAAATATGTGGCCCTAAGCAAACATGGAACTTAAGGAAACATGCTTCGAATAGCATGCCATTCTTACCACAATATCTGGAAGTTTTACTTAAATAGAGATGTCTTATAGATTTCTTTGTTTTACTCTTTGGGACTAAACTGCTTCACAAGTTCCATTCATCTAACAATATGCATTTTGTATACAACTCAAGCCCCCTTAAAAAGGGAAGACAGAAGAAAAGCAGTTTACCTGCATTCCAGCAGAATCAAAAATCATGCCCTCTGGTGCAAAGGTTGTTCCAGTAACTGCATAATCATTAGTGATAGGACCACGGTGCACAGATTGGACAACACAGACCTAAAAGCATTTAAGAATGTTACTGATCAAAAGACCTGGATACATCAGCATAAATTTTAACTGGAAATAAAAAATCATAAAATATGAACTCCACTCCAGAAAATACATTTTCAAGCATAATTCTTTAGTTCTGCTTCATACCACGAAACAAATCTTCATGTGACTAATAAGAGAGCTGAATGGTGAAGATCAAACATATGAAAGATCTCAAGATAAAAAATCTTGCACCTGGGCTTTTGAGTTTTATCCATCTTCATATAAAAGATATTTCTTTGATCTATTTCTATATGTATCCAAAGAATTTGATGTTTGGACTGCAAAATTTTAAAACCAGTCCGTACCGTACAGCAACGAGTGTCAAAGTAGTGCAGAATATCAGTGGGTATAGTAATTAGGTAAACTGTGGTATACCACTGCAGAAAGAAAATTATTTTTTTAATTTTTGGTATACTTCAGTAATGAATATATTTCACACTCATAGAGGGTCAGGCTAGTGCCAATCAACACTATCTATTAGCATTTGAAGACACAGTTTGAAGTGTTATTGAATTTCATGTTGAATTCAATCATTTAAGAAATGAAGGATCTTCTAAGATTTATATTAATCTCACTCTCCTCCATTTTCTTCTCTCTGCCAACGGCAAACACCATTTCCACACCCCATGTCACTCAGAAGCTCAATACTAAACAAGTACTACCCACACCCAAGTCTAACGCAACTAGAACAAACATTAAATTTAATCAGCATCTAGAAACCCCGGGGGTCTAGTACTGAAAGTCAGGTTGGGTTGGATCTAAGAAGAGGATTCAATTGGTCTGGTTCAGCTTGGATATAGGTGCAGCAACCTGCCACAATGTTAGAGATTACACCTCATAATAGTGTTTCTCTAGTTCAAGGAAGAGAATAAACCTCGCAAAAGAAAATTTTAAAAATAGATGACTTATTGCTGGAATATTGCAAAATATAGTCCAAGCATGCTTTAAGACGGCTTAGAGTCTCATATAAACAGGCTACTAATGTCCAATCCTACCAAATAAATAAAAGAGAAAAGACGACCAAGCTGCCCTTGTAACTAACAATAGTTCGATATTTTTTTCTCATTGATTGGTCTTTTTTATTGTCCATGCAGCGTAAGAATCAGAAAGACAACCATTTGCCCTATACGGAGTCTCACAAGGACTTAAGAGATTTCACCCTTAATCAGAGTACGATCAGGACCCTATCTGATGCGTCATTGCCCAAATAGGATCAAAGATCTTTTGCATTAATCACATATCAGCCACTCCTCTGTAAAATCAGGAAGATACCAGTCTCTTGCTCATGAATAGAGTGGACCCTGTTCCCCTCTTTGAATGAGAAGTTCCCTATTTCCATATATGCACAAGGAGCCCTGCTCCCCTATTTAAATGAAAATTCCCTATCTTCTGTATGCACAAGGAGAGGGTTGCTAGGTCCTAAGGACTGGATGGACCTTTAAGAATTATGCAGCTACTACTGCTATTTTGTTGTTGTTCCTCAGTTCTGTTGTCACGGCCATTATCTATGGTTAGCATCCAAAAAGAAAGAAGACAATGGAACTACCCGCCCCTCCTTGGATTTCACCTCACCCGCAAGATGAAGCATTGATATCACCAATTTAGAACATGAGATCGGTGGATAGCTTGGGCTCGTTAATGTTAGAAATAGGTTGTTTTGCTCGCACTTCTTCTCAATCATTATGCTCAAACTTGATTCTCATGGTGTGGTAACAGATAAAAGGTGGTTCCTATACCAAGAATGAAATCAACTCCATTAACATCGGTGCATTAAAAGTTGACTCAATTAATTTGTCATAGAAATTGGAGTTGATGCCAGTGGTGCAATTCATCAACCAACAATACTGGCATAAACTGCAATAGAGTTTATAAACCTGGAATTACCTTGTTATGTGAGGTCAACAACAAGTAAATTGCATTGACCCATTACCAACCAGTACAGTTACATGGTAGCCCTTCAAGTATGCAGTAAATTTCATGGTCGAAAGTATATGCCATTTTCACATCAAAACATATAGTGAAATGTTTGAATCCACGATTTCAGTAATGATGGATCACGTTGCCTGTTCATCTTTATTTTCATCTTACTAAGCTAGGACCATTAGATTGCTGGACTTGCATATGTGCCCAAGAGCCATCTTTTGTTGCATTTGAGGTAGATTCCAATGCACTTTTGCTGTTTGGTCAAACTCCTTTTTTGGACATCACGTTGTAGCGTAACATAGATTTTTCTTTTCCAATCCAACGAACATAGTCTTCAACAATGTATTAGGTTCAATTAAAAAGGCTTGCTCTGATTATCTGACACTTTTCATCAAACATGAATTTGTACGACAGTATTAATCTATGCACAGCTGGAATTTACCTTAAAAGAAAGTCACTTATTCCTTTATTAAAAGAGGTGAAATTTTTCTAAAGGGCATTTGCAATGCAATGACCAAAGAACAAATTTGAAGATAAGAAGGTAATTACAAAAGGCAGCAAAGGCAACAAAACCATTTAGATGTATTACCTTTGAGACAGACATCATATTCGTAGTAAGAGTACCAGTTTTATCACTACAAATCACCGTGGTACAGCCTAAAGTTTCAACAGAAGGCAAGGACCTGACAATAGCATTTAGGCGGGCCATTCTTTTTGTCCCCAGAGCTAAGCACCTATATGGACACAATGCAGTCATATGATTAGAGGGGAAACATCCACAAAACGGCCAAGATGCATATGTGCCTATTTAATACGTAATAAGCCATTTGTTAACCACTTCTTTACAGAATTAGGTATTTTCCTTCCAAATTAATAGACAATCAGAAAAGCAACATTTGGTGAAACAAAACATCACATTGACTTGATTTTTATAATATTTGTTGAACACATTTGATTATGCCAAAGAGGTCTAAATATAGGATATTTGCATAAGAATGTGGCCTTATGGGATTTTTTTAATATGAATCCACAAAAACTTCTTCATTTACACAATGAAGCCTCCACTCTTCATATTTACATATAAGCTTCTTATTTCGGTGAGATAAGTGAACAAATCTTAGAATAAGGAAAACCCCAAGTGACAAATATGAACCAAAAATTCTCATATTGCATTTACCTTCTTAACACTTATTTTGATTTTTTTTCCTACAGTTAGTACTCAATTTTTATCTCCTTGCAGTCCAATGGTCGCAAGAAAGGCTTGTAAAACTCCTCTCTTAACCCAATTTCTTCTTCTGTCTCATCTTATTGCTCCCACCCTTTTTCCATTTATATTATCCCATTCATTTTCCTTTTGCCTTACATCTTACATTTTCCTCTCCCAATCCCCTCTATTTTTCATCTTCTCTTCTTAAGAGGCGCTAATTGGTTAGTTGCATCTATAACCCAACCCTAAATAAAATGATTAACTAAAGTGAACAAGACTAATTTTGCCAAAACCATAAAGAACTTATACGAAGATACAAGGATTAGAAGCACCAAAACCTTATCTAAATCTGTTTGCTAAACATGACTCTTTCTTATTCTCTGAAATCCATTTATTAGCTCAATCATGGTCTTTATTGTTTCAATAGTTTCTGAAAATATAAAGCTATAAAAAGATGACAGAACAAAAGTTTGAAATCCACAATTACATCCAACCTAAGATAGCATTGCCCACGTGACACATTCAATAAGGTGTTTCCAAGTTACCAACTGATGCTAACTTGCAAAGCAGATTAGATGATCAAGCTCTGCAGACCAGAATTATCAATTTATTGACTTAACAAGATCCAACCAAGATTATGACATTTTATTCTTAAGTAGAAAACAAAATCTATAGAACATTACTAATCTCTAAACAAATAAGCTCTAGCAGGTTGATCTGATCCCATGTAAGAAAGATTCAAAATATACTCCAGGTTACTTCTCCGGTGTTCTCAAAAAATTAAAAAAATACTAAAAAGAAATAGTTAGATGTTTTAACCACTGTGACATGTAAACGAGGTTGATTGCATTGATTCTAGCAAAATAGACAATTTTCTAGGCAGTTCAGTAGAAGGATTTAAATATTAGTCTAGCCAAACCAATATATTCTCACCGATATTTACCGGTCCAACCGAGCACCAATAACAAAATGTATAGCTCGATAACAATAATATGCCATTCATTTTTTATTTTCTCTTATCAGGTGGTACAAGTCAGTTTACCACCTGATATATGAGTACTGTACCAGTCTGATAGGTTACCAAAACCAGTATCAAACATCAGACCTGTACTCAAATCCATAGATCAGGATGTGTTTTCAACAACTACAATTGCATATTAATCTCATGAAGTTTAACTGGTAATTATTTTAGCATGTATAAGTATCTTATTTCTTGAAAGATGATAACCTCATATGAGTTTAACATCAAGCACAAAATGTAACTGTATCCATTAAGAGATAAAGAAATCATGATGCAGATTTGAGTGCAAGCAAGAACACTTACGTAGTAACAACAGCTGGAAGCCCTTCTGGAATGGCTGCAACTGCAAGGGCAACCGCAATCTGCATGTAGGATATATTAGAGGGGATAATGGAGTACAATTACTGACATGTATTCATGTGTACATCCATAGAACACATCTAACACTATAATTATATACCATAAATGGGATGTGATTTAATCACAGTTAGTTTTTTCTGGTTCCATATATCCCATATATATTAATTGTGTGATACTTATCTCAAACAACATTAAAACATAAGTAAATAAAAATCATAATTCAAATCATTTTACCATATGGGCTTATATTTCCATTTTTCTCTCATTAAATCAGAATTTTGGACATAACTCCATGTGTGATTCACTAGTAAACATTGGCTCAAGAACAAATGTCAGCATAGACCTATCAGCACAAGTAAATATAGCTGAACTGAAGTTTTACAATGCAACTCATACAATTATATGAAGGTGGTCCAAGTTAAAAAGGCTTAATGTTTATACTTTATAGCATGTTAACTTGTAAAGAACTATCATTGTCTTCAAAGAAAATAAAGGCCTAAATGACACATCTAAAAGTTAGTTTACCAGCTCTCGGCTCCAACCACTCAAATCAATTATCAAAACTTTCTCCATGCCAGAATAATAAATCCAGAGGTTTAGCTAGCACAAGTTTAATGGACATAAAAGAATACCTTGAAGTAGTGAATAGCGCCTCTCATAAATCCACCATGAGAAGGATCACGAAAATGGCCTATATTAACAACCCACACAAGGACACAAATTCCTGCAATAACCTGAAAACGGAGAGTATATAAGAGCTTTGAAACACCAAACAGAAAGTAAATCCATGACTAAGGCTCTCAACAGTGATCAACATAAAACAGTGTCTATTTGAGATTATCACACCTTAAAAATTATTAGTGTAAAAAACTTTGACAAGGTCCAGATTCGATAAAAATAAGCATAGGAAGTTACCAAAGGAAAGCTCAGATGGCATAAAATTTCTGGCAAGTTCAGCTTACAGAAAAAAAATTCATCTTTCATGTATTGCACACTATAGTTAAAGCTTTCACAGTTATTAATTTCTATAATTGATGAATATGAGGCAGCAATACTACCATCAAACAAAATGAAAGTGTAAACTCTTTGGATGAGTAAAATGGAAGATACAGGCATGCACGGTCATACAACTATACAAAGATCAGCAAGGAAATTACACAAATACTCTTGATATTCAGGCATCTCATTTCATACAATTGTTCCCAATAATTCAGATAACTCATAGTTTTCAAATATAATTTGTCAATTTGCACAATTTTCATGACTCTGTTCATAGGCATGTTATCTTCCATCCCCTCATTTTACATATTAATACCTTCTTGAATAGAAATTCTGACAAATCAGAACTTATATTTTTCAAAAATTAAAAAATCAATAATGCATAGTTACCTTGGCCAGAAATGTACCGAACTCATCAAGTTTCTTCTTTAAAGGTGTTGCTTCCTGAAAAACATTTCATCTTTATCACATGTCCAAAAAGCCTACTGCATGCATATATCTATAGCAAAATCAACAATCACTGGCATATGCTCAACAAATGGGCATTGAACAAGATTCCCATGATAATCCTTCAATAAAAACTAAGCATTTAGGTTTCTTTCAAACCAACAAGATTCATTTAATCCTATTAATAGGCGCACAAAGGCATTAGTCTACTGAGCAAACACATTAATTCTCCACCTATCAATTTCTGATTCCACTAAAATAAGAAAACAAGTTGATGATGGAAGATCACTCATACATCAGCAGTTACTAGAACCAAACTGGTCATCAACCATGCACGGCCTTGGTCCAATGGTCACTGGTCAGATTAGTAGGTCAATCTATCAGACTGCATGTTTATATATTAAATAATATTTTCTTTGGCTCTTTTTCCCTTGTCCTTTTTTTGCCGCCTTTCCTTTCCAATTATGTTCATTTTTTTCTCTTCTCTTTTCCTTGCCCTCTGCTTTCTTTTCTTAATCCTCTCCTCTTTTCCTTGCCCTCTGCTTTCTTTTCTTAATCCTCTCCTCTTCTCCTTCCTCTTGTTATTTCCTTTTCCTCTCCTTCCTCCTCTGCTCTTCTCCTTCAACTTCTTCCTCTCCTGTGCCTCCACTCCTTTCTCCCTTTGGCACAATCAGCAATATCAGCTATGGTGGGGTGTTTCAACGGTTAAGATGGTATGAGGCAATAGCAGGGGTGACAAAGGTCAGACAACAGCTGAATTTTGAAGTTAGAGCCTGATTTTCAGGTCTTAATCTCTTTCTTAAATGGCTAACATGTACACAACCAAAAGACCCCCAATCATTCACTGTTATAAATTTGGAAAATTTTTGCTTGGTCTTTTCTCAGACTTTCAGAACCAGCTCAGTCTCATTTGGACCACCCAGTTTGTTTTGAACTTTTGATCAAACAGGCCTGGTCAATGTGGTTCACTCCATTTTTTATCTCTGACCCAAAAGCAAGACCAAACCATCCAGGGGTTTTCTAGTTTTTCCAATTGGACCGGTCAATCCAGTCTGCTTTGATAACTATGCATATCCTCCATGATTTATCTATCTTAATAAATTCTGGTTCTCTTCAGTCAAACCTAACTGGATAAAAATACCAACGTGATGCTACAAAAAATGAAAAACGTTCAATGGGTTCCATTCACGGATAAGAGAATGAAGAGAGTGACAAAACTCTCGTAATATTGCAGTCTACTGCAAGTCTGCAATAAAAGCAAACTTGGAGCAATTTATCAAAAAAATTAACACAATATTTTCCATGGGTTACCCTCAACTGCATTGTCCGTGATCACTGTGTCAGTTTCAGTGTCATATCTATCTAACACCAAAAATACCATGATTTCAAACCATTATCAGGATTTTTGGTGCAATGTCCACATTAACATGCAACGGTCTCAATTTCAGCATATAAGGTATACAGGTCAGCATATAAGGTATGAGGGTCAGACGATAAGGCTACATGTAGGTCTTCGTACCTCAAAGAGACCTGTATGGGTCTTGTTTGAGGTGTAATTTTGACTCCTAATAGATATATTCCCTTTCGCTTCCTATTCACTCCTATTTCACTCTTGAAGCTAGCCATAATGAAACCTCTTTCCCTTCCTCTATCTCTCTTTCCCTTCCCTCGCATCAGTCCTCTTCACAAACCTTCTCCCTCCCACTCAATCTCTTCCATATTCAAGAGATTGTTGAAGGAGAAGTCTAATTCTTAAGGAGAATGTTCAAGTCAACGATCCAGTGGCTAATCGCTTTAAAATTAGGTTACTCTGAATCCCTATTTCTTAGATTAATGACTCAATTGAGGGACTTGATTTAAGATTCATGTTTGATTTACACCTAATTTAAGGTTTGCTCCACAAAGATCAAGACCAAACCATGCCGATCTAGGTTTGATCTGCAAGGAACTAGGCTAAATAAAAACATACTTGGATTTTATAGGATTTCATAGGGTTTCTGGGGTTTAAAATGGCTGAAACTATCATTGGACCCATGCCAGCATTCCATGTTTCAATACACCCAGCATGCACCAGAACCAGACCAGTCCGACCGGGAACGTTCCGTTATCTGAAACATCAAGCCATGGTATAGGTTATTAATTAGCTCTGAAAATTGGTACCAACCTTGACAGTTGGTTAAAGTTAAACCAATATTGTACCAGTATATCAGATGGTATACGGCACAGTATATCAGATGGTATATGGCATGCACCAACCAGTATCAACAAATAAATAAATAACAAAAATTAAATACCAACCAGTACCGGTTTATATGATCTAATACCGGTTCTTAGTCATAGTGATTGAAAGAGGCGCTCGGGCGCTCGCCTAGGCGCTCGGGCGAGGCGAGGTGAGGCCCGAGCGCCTCGATAATGTCCCAGGCGCCGCCTGGGCGCTCGCTAGAGCCCAGGCGTTGGGCGCTTCGGGCGAGCGCCTGGGTAAACCAAGTGACCGAACCAGGATTTTAGGTCTGGTTCGGTCCTGGTTCGGTTATTAGTTGGTTCAATCGAACCAACTAAACCGATATAACCCTTACCCGCCGCCGCTGCCGCTCCCGTTCTCGCTGCTCGTCGCACCTGCTCCCGCTGCCGCTGCTCGTCGCTGTCGTTGCTCGCGCCTCCCGCGAGCCCTCCAGCTGCTCGCGCCTCCCACGAGCCTTCCTTCTGCTCGCGACTCCCGCTGCTCGCGCCTCCCGCGAGCCTTCCCTCTGCTCGCGACTCCCGCGAGCTCTCCCTCTGCTCGCGACTCCCGCGAGCCCTGCCGCTACTCGCGACTCCCGCGAGACCTGCCGCTGCTTGCGCCTCCCGCGAGCCCTCCCGTTGCTCGCGCCTCCCGCGAGCCCTCCCGTTGCTCGCGCCTCCCGCTCCCTTTCCCTTTCCCGCCACCGCTCGCCGCTGCTTCCTTTCTCCGTCAGGCTCAGTATACTCTTAATATTAAATTTATTTGAATTTTGAAATGATTAATTTTTATTAATAGATTAATAATATATTATTTTAATTTTAATATTATTAATTTTTATTTATTTGAAATTATTGTTAGGTTTCAACATAAATGGCAAGTGTAGAGAGCAACTCAATAGAGTCTCCAATGATATCAAAAAAAGATCCTGCATGGAAGTATAATTATTTGAAGGATCCGAAAGATCATAATGCAGTGACTTGCATATTCTGCGATAAAACTACAAGAGGTGGTATTTTTCGTGCAAAACAACATCTAGTAGGAAATTTCAAGAATGCAACAGCTTGCAAAAAATGTCCACCTGAGGTAAAAGAAGAGTTGTTGAGTTATATGAATGAAAAGAAGACACAAAAGAATGAATCTTATGGAAATTTACCAGAAGACAATGTTGAACACCTCAGGGATGAAGAAGAAGATTATTCTATGAGTATTAACCCAAGTGAAAAAAGAGTATACGACAAAAAGGGAAAAGAAGTTATGAGTACTAAGAAAGGTAAAAAATGACCGATGGATCTATATATGCTTCAAGGATCCCAGAAACAACAAGGGCAAGCAGGAGGCTCAAAATTTAGACAAACAAATATAAGTGATGCTTGTGATAAAGAAATAAGAGGAAGAACAATTCAGCACATTGCTCGCTTCTTCTATCAGGCTGGTCTTCCCCTTAGTACAACTCGTTTAGACAGTTTTAAGGATATGATTGAAGCTATTGGAAGATATGGTGCAGGATTAAAACCTCCAAGTTATTATGAGATGCGAGTTCCATTGCTGCAAAAAGAGTTGAATTATACAAATGACTTACTAAAGGGTCATAAAGAATCATGGGCAACATATGGTTGCTCTATTATGTCAGATGTTTGGACTGACAAAAGGCGCAGGAGTATAATTAATTTTATGGTTAATTGTTCTTTAGGGACTATGTTTGTGAAGTCAATAGATGCTTCATCTTTTGTAAAATCTGGAGACAAGATATATGATTTACTTAACTTCGTGAAAGAAATTGGAGAACAAAATATCCTTCAAATCATAACCGACAATGGAAGCAACTATGTTTTAGCTGGTAATATTCATCTTTTGATTTTGTTAATTATTTTATCTTCAATTAAGTGTGTTAAACTCTTAAGTCTTATCATTTTTGTTATCCTTTGTCTTAGGTAAATTGCTTGAATCAAAAAGACAACACTTGTATTGGACTCCATGTGCAGCACATTGTATTGATTTAATGTTGGAGGATATTGGAAAGATCTTATAAATCAAGAAAACCTTAGAAAGAGCAATTTTTGTTGTTGGATTTCTTTATAATCACATTGGGGCTTTGAATATGATGAGAGAATTTACAGGGAATAAAGAATTAGTGAGACATGGTGTTACCCGATTTGCTACTTCATTCTTGACATTACAGAGCGTGGATCGTCAAAAACATACTCAGAGAAATATGTTTACCTTTGAGAAATGGGTGACAAACAAATAGGCAAAAGAAGCAAAAGGCAAGAGGACTACTGATATCAATGATTAAAAAGCCCTAGGCGCCAAAAGGCGCCAAGGTCCAAAAACGCCCGAGGCGCTAGGCGCTCGCCAAGGCACTCGCCCGCGCGAAGCGAGGCGTTAAAATATAAAAATATATAATATAATTAATAAATATAATTATTTAAAATTTTAAATAAAAATATGCTATTAAATTAAGAAAATCTAAGATACAAAATCACAATGTCACATTAACAAAAAGTTTCAAAATTCAAAACAATAAAATTTTACATCAAAGTCATTCATCATAATCAATATTATCGTCATTTTCACACAAATCATCTTCATTGAATTCGTCTTCTTCCTCTTGTCCTTCGATTCCTTCCTCTTCATCAAGATATGTTTCATTCTCTATGTCTTCAACAATAGCAGGAGCCGAGCTTGATGCTTTTGCACTCATTTTTCTCTTTGATATCTGTTTTGTATATGTTTGTAGTTCTCCAGCACCTGAAGCTCTTGTCATATCTCCCCATGTCAATCTATCATCTTCAAATACAAGCTCGTCTTCAGTATCTTGCAAGTTAGCACCCATTTCTCCTACTAACCACTCATTTGAATCATTAATATCTTGCAATGAAATTAAATCAAATCTATTTTTCAAATCATGACAAGTTTTCAAAGCTTGATTATACTTTATGTAAACAAGATCGTGCAATCGTTGATGTCCTAACCGATTTCTTGTCTTCGAGTGAATCTGTCATGTCATATAATTTAAAAATATATTAATACATATATCTAAATAAATTAATTAATTAAAACAAAAATATTTATTAATACTTACATGCTCAAAGACACTCCAGTTTCGCTCACAACCCGAAGCACTACATGTCAAACTAAATACTTTGATAGCAAATTTCTGTAAGTTCGGGGTGGAATTTCCAAATAGACTCCACCATTCAACTGCAAAATTTATGTTATTATTAGCAATAACATAGTAACATAATATATATGAAATTAATTATATCAAATTATTAATACCTGGAGAGGTAGTTGTCCTGGATCGAACGGCAATTGGAATTCCAAAAAGACCTTCAGCATTTTTATATAAAGACAATTCATGAATAATCTTATCTTGAACTACAAGGCTGGGAACTAATCTTGCAACGCACTGATATAACCCACCCAAAACTTCTGCATCAAATCCAACAGATTTAATCTTATAAAAGAATTCAGGGTTCAAATAATATCCTGCTGCATGTAAGGGACGATGAAGTTGACAATTCCATCTTTCGTCAACGATTGTAAAAATTTTCTCATATTTTTCTTCATTTTCATTAAAAGATATTTTAATCGTCTCCTTTCCTCTATCCATAACCTCATAAATATATCTCATTGCTGGCTTATTTTTATTATCCACCAACCGAAGGACTCGAACAAGAGGGTCCATTACCTTTAATATATAAACTACATGATTCCAAAAGGATGGCATTAAGATAATATCAGCAGCCCTCTTGCCTTTTACTTCTTTTGCCCATTTGCTTGTCACCCATTTCTCAGAGGTAAACATATTTCTCAGAGTATGTTTTTGACGATCCACGCTCTGTAATGTCAAGAATGAAGTAGCAAATCGGGTAACACCATGTCTCACTAATTCTTTATTCCCTGTAAATTCTCTCATCATATTCAAAGCCCCAATGTGATTATAAAGAAATCCAACAACAAAAATTGCCCTTTCTAAGGTTTTCTTGATTTCTAAGATCTTTCCAATATCCTCCAACATTAAATCAATACAATGTGCTGTAAATGGAGTCCAATACAAGTGTTGTCTTTTTTATTCAAGCAATTTACCTGAGACAAAGGATAACAAAAATGATAAGACTTAAGAGTTTAACACACTTAATTGAAGATAAAATAATTAACAAAATCAAAAGATGAATATTACCAGCTAAAACATAGTTGCTTCCATTGTCGGTTATGATTTGAAGGATATTTTGTTCTCCAATTTCTTCCACGAAGTTGTCAAGTAAATCATATATCTTGTCTCCAGATTTTACAAAAGATGAAGCATCTATTGACTTCACAAACATAGTCCCTAAAGAACAATTAACCATAAAATTAATTATACTCCTGCGCCTCCTATCAGTCCAAACATCTGACATAATAGAGAACCATGTGTTGCCCATGATTCTTTATGACCCTTTAGTAAGTCATTTGTATAATTCAACTCTTTTTGCAGCAATTGAACTCGCATCTCATAATAACTTGGAGGTTTTAATCTTGCACCATATCTTCCAATAGCTTCAATCATATCTTTAAAACTGTCTAAACGAGTTATACTAAGGGGAAGACCAGCCTGATAGAAGAAGCGAGCAATGTGCTGAATTGTTCTTCCTCTTATTTCTTTATCACAAGCATCACTTATATTTGTTTGTCTAAATTTTGAGCCTCCTGCTTGCCCTTGTTGTTTTTGGGATCCTTGAAGCATATATAGATCCATCGGTCCTTTTTTACCTTTCTTAGTACTCATAACTTCTTTTCCCTTTTTGTCGTATACTCTTTTTTCACTTGGGTTAATACTCATAGAATAATCTTCTTCTTCATCCCTGAGATGTTCAACATTGTCTTCTGGTAAATTCCCGTAAGATTCATTCTTTTGTGTCTTCTTTTTATTTATATAACTCAACAACTCTTCTTTTACCTCAGGTGGACATTTTTGCAAGCTGCTGCATTCTTGAAATTTCCTACTAGATGTTGTTTTGCACGAAAAATACCACCTCTGGTAGTCTTATCGCAGAATATGCAAGTCACTGCATTATGATCTTTCGGATCCATCAAATAATTATACTTCATTGCAAGATCTTTTTTTGATACCATTGGAGACTCTATTGAGTTACTCTCTACACTTGCCATTTATGTTGAAACCTAGCAATAATTTCAAATAAATAAAAATTAATAACATTAAAATCAAAATAATATATTATTAATCTATTAATGAAAATTAATCATTTCAAAATTCAAATAAACTTAATATTAAGAGTATACTGAGCCTGACGGAGAAAGGAAGCAGCGGCGAGCGGCGGCGTGAAAGGGAAAGGGAGCGAGAGGCGCGAGCAGCGGGAGGGCTCGCGGGAGGCGCGAGCAGCGGCAGGGCTCACGGGAGTCGCGAGCAGAGGGAAGGCTCGCGGGAGTCACGAGCAAAGGGAAGGCTCGCGGGAGGGCTCGCTGGAGGCACGAGCAGTTGGGAGGGCTCGCGGGAGGTGCGAGCAGCGGGAGTCGCGAGCAGAGGGAAGGCTCGCGGGAGGGCTCGCGGGAGGCGCGAGCAGCGGGAGGGCTCGCGACTGGGCTCGCGGGAGGCGCGAGCAGCTGGAGGGCTCGCGGGAAGCGCGAGCAGTGGGAGGCGCGAGGAGCGACAGCGACAAGCAGCGGCAGCGGGAGCAGGAGCAGGAGCGACGAGCAGCGAGATCGAGAGCGACAGCGACGGCGGGTTAGGGTTGGGTAAGGGTTATATCGGTTTAGTTGGTTCGATTGAACCAACTAATAACCGAACCAGGACCGAACCAGACCTAAAATCCTGGTTCAGTCACTTGGTTTACCCAGGCGCTCGCCCGAAGCGCCCAGGCGGCGCCTGTTTGAAGCGCGCCGCCTGGGACATTAGCGAGGCGCTCGGGCCTCGCCTTGCCTCGCCCGAGCGCCTAGGCGAGCGCCCGAGCGCCTCTTTCAATCACTGGCTGATATCATCTTAATGTCATCCTTTTGGAATCATGTAGTTTATATATTAAAGGTAATGGGCCCTCTTGTTCGAGTCCTTCGGTTGGTAGATAATGAAAATAAGCCTGCAATGGGATATATTTATGAGGCTATGGATAGAGCAAAGGAGACGATTAAAAGATCTTTTAATGAAAATGAAGAAAAATATAAAAAAATTTTTATAATCATTGATGAAAGATGGAATTGTCAACTTCATCGTCCCTTACATGCAGCAGGATATTATTTGAACCCTGAATTCTTTTATAAGATTAAATCTGTTGGATTTTATGCAGAAGTTTTGGGTGGGTTATATCAGTGCGTTGCAAGATTAGTTCCTAGCCTTGAGATTCAAGATAAGATTATTCATGAATTATCTTTATATAAAATTGCTGAAGGTCTTTTTGGAATTCCAATTGTCGTTCGATCCAGGACAACTACCTCTCCAGGTATTAATAATTTGATATAATTAATTTCATATATATTATGTTACTATGTTATTGCTAATAATAACATAAATTTTGCAGCTGAATGGTGGAGTCTATTTGGAAATTCCACCCCGAACTTACAGAAATTTGCTATCAAAGTACTTAGTTTGACATGTAGTGCTTCGGGTTGTGAGCGAAACTGGAGTGTCTTTGAGCATGTAAGTATTATTAAATATTTTTGTTTTAATTAATTTATTTATTTAGATATATGTATTAATATATTTTTAAATTATATGACATGACAGATTCACTCGAAGACAAGAAATCGGTTAGAACATCAACGATTGCACGATCTTGTTTACATAAAGTATAATCAAGCTTTGAAGACTTGTCATGATTTGAAAAATAGATTTGATTTAATTTCATTGCAAGATATTAATGATTCAAATGAGTGGTTAGTAGGAGAAATGGGTGCTAACTTGCAAGATACTGAAGACGAGCTTGTATTTGAAGATGATAGATTGACATGGGGAGATATGACAAGAGCTTCAGGTGCTGGAGAACTACAAACATATACAAAACAGATATCAAAGAGAAAAATGAGTGCAAAAGCATCAAGCTCGGCTCCTGCTATTGTTGAAGACATAGAGAATGAAACATATCTTGATGAAGAGGAAGGAATCGAAGGACAAGAGGAAGAAGACGAATTCAATGAAGATGATTTGTGTGAAAATGACGATAATATTGATTATGATGAATGACTTTGATGTAAAATTTTATTGTTTTGAATTTTGAAACTTTTTGTTAATGTGACATTGTGATTTTGTATCTTAGATTTTCTTAATTTAATAGCATATTTTTATTTAAAATTTTAAATAATTATATTTATTAATTATATTATATATTTTTATATTTTAACGCCTCGCTTCGCGCGGGCGAGCGCCTGGGCGAGCACCTAGCGCCTCGGGCGTTTTTGGACCTTGGCGCCTAGCGCTTTTTAAATCACTGCTTGGTCGAACCGGTAATGTCCAACCAGTACATGAAACCTCAAACTTTAATAAATTTTCTCTATAATTATTTCCTTATGGGCATTTGCACATTGTATTCGACTCATATGAAAGTGAGTCTTAGACAATAGCATATCATGCAAGAAGATCACTAAATGAACAACTAAAATACATGACTCAGATATGAACCAGTGCACATGGCTTCCACAAATGTGGGTCTCAAGATGGCAAATAAATACAGCCTTACCTCTATAATAGAAAGGTTGCTACCATGACTATGAATATTAAAAAATACTTACATCTACGGTCCTTAGCATTGCATCACGTATGCTTCCCATTGCTGTGTTCGAGCCAACACCGACTACAATAGCTCTCGCTCTACCAGCCACCACAACAGTACCCTGCATATTATATGTAAGAATTGGTCATATATTTCCATATTTAGTGTAGAACAAGAAGCAGGAAAAAGGCTTAGATAGTGAATAGATATATGCGAATGCATATAAGAAACTAATAGCAAAATATATGATACTAATGTGACAAACAGTTGCAACAAAGTTTTAACAGTAAATACTGGAAAAGGATAGATATGAACAATATCAGGACCTGTTAAAAATGAAAGTGAACAGATACAATTCAGTTCCACAAAACTAAGAACTAAAACTGGATTCCAATGAGAAATCAAAACCTATACACTGACTATTTAAAAATTTAAGAATCGCAGGTTAAAAAACATTAGAGTTATAGCTGAAAAGTCAGTATAGCAAAGCAGAAAATGAATTGTAATACTGCTGTAGCGAGGCATACACAAGATTCTAATATTTTATCAATAAATTCTATACTTGTACTTTTACATCTCTTGAAAAAATATGCTAAAGGTATACACAAGATTAATGTGTAAAAATTACAGTATACATATATATGGCACTGGCATACTACTATTACAAGATACCTTGTAATTTGCTTACAAGCTATGGCATAAATGTTGATTGAATCTTGCAGGTAACTCACAACATGCCCATGTGATATTACTTAATTGATATCTTTAACAATATATTATGTTAAAGTTGCAGTTTATCCTTTAATGTCAAATGTTAAGGATATAAAAATAATTCTATTACTGATGCCAAAATATCTACAATCAAGGATTTAAATGTTCGTCGTACCATGGCATATTGCCCGATACAGGCGGTATGTATTAATCCAACAAAGGACCGGTATGGGCAGTACATACGGTTTGTCAGTATGCCCCACCATACCATATGTCAGTATATCGGTATGGTTCGATACGTAATATACCAATAGCCGATCGGTACATTGGTACAGATCAGTAAGACGAACTATGGTTTCAACCAAGGTTCGCAATTTCGATCCGCACCGACATACCGAGCCTTGCTCGGTATGGTACGTATTGAAGCGTACCGACAGTATGCCTAAAATAGCTAAAAGGTCGGTAATGGTCAAAATTTTGATCGTTACAGCCCGATACAGCCCCGTATCGCCCGATACGAGGCCAAAAATTTGGTCCATGTGTCGAGAGGCTCTCGGAGCGGTACATGTCGAAATTAAAAACCATGGTTTCAACAACCATTAGACAAGTATCATACCAGTATAAACGAATCTATACTATTAATAAAAAAAGGCATACCTAGTACACGAGGCTTCCACCAATGCGGGGTTTAGGGAGGGTCAATATACGTAGCCTTACCTTTAAATATTTAAAGAGATTGTTTCCGTGACTCTGAAAAAAATTATAAGTTACATACCAACCAGTAACCTATATAGTTTGAAACCAATCCAGTCAAACATGTAGATATCGATCAACATGATTTCTTATCTACAACAATAGGCGATAATGTCTCCTATGTGGGTTAACTATATGGATTATTTTCCACCACTGAACTCTATTGACAATAACACTAGTCAGAGTGAGAGTATTCAAATCTCTTTTCATTGTTTCTAATCATACTTACAAACAATATAAGATTTATCTTAGGATGATTCTTTTGTTAATTCAGGCAGCCTCATCAATCCATTGCAAGTGTAAGTGCCAACCTTACCATTACAAGTGAACAGGTTTCCAAGTCTTGAGCCCAAGTCAATATAGCAAAGGAGCAACCTTATAATGACACCAAAACTTGCCAATAGTGGCAACCTGGGATATTTTTTAGAATATGTAAAATAATGCAAAGTAGAGAAATACCATGTCTAAGAACATTGTAGCTGATAATTTCTCAACAATATATTTTTTGTCTCACAATAAAGTGTTTCAGTATTCTAACATATTATAGAGAGACAATTTTTTATTGTACCTCATGGAAGCAAAAAGGAGTATAACAAAAGCTAAAACAAAGAGTAAGCACATATCTATCGAAAATAATCTTACTGAAAAGAGGATGTTTGTTTTGTCTTGATATACAGCATTTGTTGCAACAGTGGATTCAAGGTCTTTCGCCACGGAGCAGCTCTCACCTAATATTAAGACAAGACTCAGTATGACGTGTGCTATTATAGATACATGAAAATTTTAAGAAATTATACAGAAAACTCCATGAATTCCTTGCAAGCTGAGATCTGACAATGCATCTGCTCATAAGCACCAATATGTAAGTAACTTAGTACAGCCATAACGGCCAAACCAACTAACGAAACAGGGTACGGCCACAGTTATTTCATATAAGTACATCCAGCAGAAAGATTACCGCTTAGAACATATTTTATATCAACTAAGTTTAATATTAATTTGAATAAGGTATTGTTTTTGCAACAAGCCAATAACATCATCCAATGCTCACTAGCTTACAGATAAAAGCATGGTACCAGACTAATGCTCCACACCTGCCATTATATGCATCTCTTTCCTAAAAGTGTAGGCCTTTTGTTGACTAAACCAACCACATTTTTAACATTAACTCTTGAAATCATGACTCAAGATAGTACTCATATCATCATCAGCCAAGAAAATGATATAATCATCGATGTTTTTAGAATAGGTCAGAGACAATACATTTCAGTCATCCATCATTTAAAAAACAAATTTAAGTTTATTAAAATGATAGCCTTCAAGAAAAATATATACATAAAGACATAATAAGCTGTATGGGGTAAAATGATATTGCACATGGATAATGTGAAAGTTGTTTGGTAATGCTGGATATGCAGTTCAATCGCATTTGCCATTTTAAAAGAAAGAAGAACCACATATAGCTGATAGACCATGTCATTTCAAACATTTTTTTATGCAACCACTGTTAGTTGCAGTGTGTTGGATCTGCAAGGGCTTATTGCTCTTTTGATTTGCTCTTTTGATTTACCTCAGAGCATGTATCGATGGGCTTTATGACGTCTAAAACAGAACTCAGAAATAGTTGTATCTAAACTGGGAGCAGTCCCGTCCACTTCTGAAACTGCCATAAAAGTCAACCTCTCAAATTTTTTTTTTTCTAATCACCTCAGATTGGAAGGATTGACTACGATCAGCCAATCCTTTACAATCTTGGCTAAGGCAAATGGTACAGCAGGAAATTCTCCTTGGCTAAGCAATAAAGAGTGCCACTGTTTCAGTTACACATAGCAAAGGAATAACATATGTTCCAGGGTAGGATCCAGAAAAGGAAAAAAAAGCACGAGAGAAGAACAAAGAAGAAAAAAATAAAAAAGGACTATGATCAATTGATTAGTTTTTGTATATGTTCCAAACATGTTATATATGATAATGCATGTAATAAAAAAAAATACACAATAAAATAGTTTATAAATCCTCAAAAAGTAATACAAAAAATATAGAAATACAAAAACAACTATCATATATAGAATTATAAAAAGTAATATAATATATAATATTGTTAATAATAAATGACATGGAAAACATAAGTGTGAATAAAATT
This sequence comes from Musa acuminata AAA Group, assembly GCF_036884655.1. Taxonomy (NCBI): domain Eukaryota; kingdom Viridiplantae; phylum Streptophyta; class Magnoliopsida; order Zingiberales; family Musaceae; genus Musa; species Musa acuminata. The sequence continues at coordinate 35,318,889 of NC_088343.1, read as the reverse complement.
TTCAATAGGAATTAAAGATTTTGGAGAATGTGGAGTAAAAGATAACTGGTATTGTATATCCAAAAATGAATAAGATGACAAATAAAAATATGTAATGATTAGTAAAAAAACAAAATGAGCAGTAAAATTCGTAATTAATAGGTAATATGAAAGTAAAAAATCATGCTAATATTTAGCTGTTTTATGAATTTAAAAAAAGCATATTGATCAATCTAATAATCAGTGATTTAAAAAGCGCTAGGCGCCAAAAGGCGCCAAGGTCCAAAAACGCCCGAGGCGCTAGGCGCTCGCCCGAGCGAAGAGAGGCGCTAAAATATAAAAATATATAATATAATTAATAAATATAATTATTTAAAATTTTAAATAAAAATATGCTATTAAATTAAGAAAATCTATTAACAGTATTGAAAATTAATCATTTCAAATAAACTTAATATTAATAGTATACTATATACTGAGCCTGCTGACTGAGAAACAAGGAAGCAGCGGCGAGCAACGGCAGCGGGAAAGGGAGCGGGAGCGACGAGCAGCAGGAGGCACGAGCAGCGACAACGACAACGTTTGCGAGCAGCGGCAGCGGCGAGCAGCGGCAGCGGGAGCAGGAGCGGCGAGCAGCGGGAGGCGTGAGCGGCGACAGAGGCAACGTTTGCGAGCAGCGACAGCGGCGAGCAGCGGTAGCGGGAGCAGGAGCGACGAGCAGCAGGAGGCGCGAGCGGCAACAGAGGCAGCGTTTGCGAGCAGCGACAGCGGCGAGCGGCGACAACGGCAGCGTTTGCGAGCAGCGACAGCGACGAGCAGCGAGATCGGGATCGGGATCGGGAGTGGCAGCAACAGCGGGTTAGGGTTGGGTAAGGGTTATATCGATTTAGTTGGTTCGATTGAACCAACTAACCAATCGAACCAGACCTAAAATCCTGGTTCGGTCGCCTTGGTTTACCCAGGCGCTCGCCCGAAGCGCCCAGCGCCTGGGCTCGGGCGAGCACCCAGGCGGCACCTGTTTGAAGCGCGCCACCTGGGAGATTAGCGAGGGGCTCGGGCCTCGCCTCGCCCGAGCACCTAGGCGAGTGCCAGAGCGCCTTTTTCAATCACTGCTAATAATACCAATCTGAACTAAAAGCTTTTGTTTTCGATCCCAATCGTCTCATCTCTAACTAATTGCTATCCCAATGCCAATCTTGATATCCCAGTTTTAGTGGGGGAAAAAATTGTGGGAGCATATTATGTACCACATGAACAGGAAAATTTAGAAAGAACCAATGGTTCTCTTCTTTTGTAATGCTGGTGAGATAGGGCTCATCACCTAACCCTCTAGCAATGTTTTTTAAATAAATAATTTCTTTGTTTTTCTTGTTCCAAAAAAAACATATTATATAAGTTCACATAGTACCTTTTTAAAATAAAGGTAACTAGTTTTCCACTTGGTAAAATGAATGCTGATGTGAAAAGGACATTATATTTACTATTTACATTTAATATGTGTTGATGGAATAATTTGAATACAAAAGAATGTGTGCTTAACCTGGTATAAGCAACTTATATGATCCTTGCAAACATAGAATAAAATGGGAAAATAATACAGTAACGAATAACATATATCTTTTGCATATTCTTTAGATACTACTAGGTCATATATAACTGAAGAACAGGTCTCAGATAGAATAACTAAAGAAAGTTGGTCATGGACTAAAGGTAAGATCTTTACATATAAGAAAAAAATGTGCCCATGATCATGACATATACCAGGTGTTGTCTACATGTGGTGTAACCAAGGTTTTAAATTTCGAATTGTACCACCCGTACTGGGCGGTATGTACTGGTCCGCTAGCTGACCAGCACATGGACCGCTCGCTACCGGGCAGTATCAGCTGGCGGACAGAACGAGGAGCACGACAACGAGGAAGACAAGGCTGCGGCACTCGTTGAACGAAGAAGGCATGACAGAGAAGAGAGTTGGACATGGCAGGACACGAAGAAGCGCTCCGTCGGGAGAAACGCGATAAGGGGTGGGTCCTCGCTTCGTCGAGCGAAACACTATAGGGGGTGGGTCCTTGATCCATTGGGCGAAACACAATAGGGGGCGAAGGGATCGTGGCCGCTGTGGTCAGGGAGGTCGCGATCGATGGCAAAGGAAGGGATCCTGGCCTAGGTAGGACTATTGCTTCCTCTTCTCGCTCTCACCATCATCTTGGTCTTCTTCCTCATAGTCGCTAAGGGCAACAACGACGGGGGAGCGGGAGATGAGCTCACCCTGGGCTGGATCCCCGCCGGATCCGACTACTGCGAGAGCATTGTGGAGTGCCTTGCGGGGGATGAGTTCGAGCTGGGGATGGAGGCAACGCGTCGCATCCTCGCCCGCTCCGCCATCACCCCCTTTACGTCTCTCGAGATGGAAAGGGGATATTTTTATAAATAATTTTTATAGTAATTATTACTCATAAATATATGTAATTAAAAACCTTGGGTGTAACAACCAAGAAATCTACCATTATGCAAAATGAAGAATTCATTAGCACAAAGCTGTAAAGAGTAAGACTACTAACAATAACCAGTTTCCTTATTACTTTACAATGCTACCAAAAACCTTAAAATTGTTTGCCCACATTTACCAATGACATAGCATCCATGTTGCTACTATAAATTAAAGCAGTCAAGAACAAGAAACTGCATACCAGTGAGAATTGCCTGGTCAACACGTAATTGGCTGCTCAACATCTCTACCATTCTCATGTCAGCAGGGACCTTGCATCCCACTAATTGACAAAAAGGAAATTCCGTTCCAGATAATATAAGTAATTTGACAAGCCACGCATTTAAATAAATGGGGCAAACATACCTCCAACTTCAACAATATCTCCAGGAACAAGTTCTGTGGCAGGCAGTATTGAGAAGCAACCTGCAGAGAACACCATATTCAAATCATATGCAACCTCTATTGCACTCTGGTAAACAAGAAAGATATTATTTTAGATATAGTATATCAATTATACTAATGGAGGAAATGGAGACTATACTTGTTTTGGCATTAGTTCATATGAGTTGTGCTATTTTAAGGACATATCATGATAAGAGCCATTTTTTAAAACTGAAAGAATTCAAGAAACAACAGTACAATTTCAAGCAAGGGCTAAAACATGTCAATCCCGGACTTTAACGATACAAGATAGTATGATATGATATTAAAGATGAGTTGGAAAAAAATAAAGTGAGATAAAGGAAAAAAAACTAAAGCCACCACCCAAGGTTTAATGTACCGAAGCGTACCACTCGGTACGGGCAGTACGTACTGGTATGACAAAGGATCGGTATGGACAGTACATTGGTACACGCTAGTGTATCATGTGTCAATATGCTTGGTACAACTCGGTACGTACCACACCAATAACTGATCGATATACCGGTACGGACCGGTACTACAACCATGCCACAACCCAAGTAGAAACATCAAGGGATGCAGATGTCACCATCTAAATGAGCCTAACAACGGATACAAAGCTTAGGAACTCACTGCTAGGAATTTATCAAAGAGAAATATAGCATATGAGAAGGAAAAGACTAGCAGAAGGAACTAAAGTTATATTCAAATCACTAAATGCCTCCAAGGCTTACCATAAAAATACAATAACTTTGATTGTAACAATAACTCTATAAGAATCAAGACTCCCAAAATTGACTAGTCGAGTATGACTGTTCTGTAAGGTTTTGCCATAGGTTGATTAAAATGCCTGTATCTGTAATATGTATTGGTTCTGAAATCACAAAACTGTGCACGAATAAGAACATGAACTCCCATTAAACTTCCACTAAAATGTACCAGTTCTCTAGCCTTTTCCTATCATCATATCCATTCATAACCTAAAAGTTCCATGCAGAAGTCTTCACATGTAGCTTCCTGCCCAAAGAGTTTGATATTTTATCTGAGAATTGCATCAAGCATGGCTAAAGCAACATTTAACTCTACTTCACAGGCTCTGTCTTCTAAATTTGCATGCAAAGTAGTGCGTTTCGCATCATACAGCAAAATCATGCTACTAACCATCTTGACATAGATTAAAATTTTCGTCCAGATACATAGTAATACTACCAAGTTCAGACCACCAATTAGTCCATGGCCCACAACCTCAGGATTGGTGGTTTGCATCTCAGATATATGTATACAAAACAGAAAGAGTTCCACTGTGTATCTGTTGAAAAACATACATATCATTTTTCTTTCTCAATGACAACCTTGTTTCATTATCTTTCGATAACTAGTCAAACAGAAACTAATGCATGATAAGAATGTGAAATAGTTGAAAAGAAACAACGAAAAACACATACAACAACTAAGTCTCACAAGAATTATCTTGAAAAATGGTTTGACTTGTGATTCTTTCTGGTGCACCTTTTAAGACTACCACACAAAACAATTTAGACAAAACAACAATGATTTCGAAGAGTGTGTACAAAAAATCTCATTAAATAGGTGTTTAACAAAGCTGTAATGTGTCAAGAGGCCTAATCTTTGGAGCTACTCTTACCATTTCGTAAGACAGTTGCAACATCAGCCTGATATGCTCGCAACTCCTACAAGATACCACGATAGAAGGGGAAAAAGCTGATAAATACAAGTTAAATAAGTTGTATCATACTGTAGAGAAAAATGTACAGTTTAAGGTACAAAACAGAGTTCAGAAGGTGTCAAAACTTAAGAAACACTAAATGCAAGCTAGCAAACTAATAATGAATAGCAGTGATTACCATGTGATATAGCAAATTTCAACAGCAGTTTAAATTTCACATAAAAGCTAGAAAGCATCACAATTGTTATACGCACACACAAACAAAGTTGGCTTTTGAATGAGTCTTCCATTATGTTAGCCTCCAGAGTGTAGAGCCAATCTTCGAGGCATTTTGGTTTTAATTTTTAAAAGTCAAAATTTCAACTCCTAGTTTTGCATGTTTCATGCATATATTATATTCTGTTCTGCCAAACAATAACTAAAAGGTGTTGTTTAGCAATGTCAAGTTTTGGATAAGGAAAAGACCCCAAGTTCACATTGCCAACATATATCTTAAATGAGTCATCATAGAGAAACTCGGAACCACATTGTTAAATTAAAGGAACTTACAACGCCAAGAAAAAACCATGCCAATAAAAAATGTAATACAACTATATTTTTGGCAGTAATACTATTTTTATACAAGGAACACAATCTCAGGTATCGGACCCATAACAGGTACACCGGTATATACCAAATATCAGATAAAATGCTGAAAAATAAGCCAAAAGAAAGGGGGAAACCCCTAATTCAGTGTTCTTCCACCCTTTTTCTTGACACATATAAATCATATTAGATAAAAATAAAGTAAATCTGATCTATAAAAAAATAGAATACAAAATCAAAATATATATTGAATAAGGACCAAAAGCAGAATTTAGAAAAACAAGATATAAGTGTTGTATCACTCTATGGACCCATCAAAGTCAAAATATGTGACATTTTTTCTCTCATTCCTCCATCAAATCTTCAAACACTTGGCACCTTGGTTACTTCAAGGTTGATACAGTCCAATCCACTAACCGAGAATGTGCTACTTGATTTAAAGTGCCATATATGCAAACATGATTTTTAAATGTATGTTAGGGTTTCATAATGGTGTCAATAAAAAATTGCTATTAATGATGTCAAACCAACATTTTATCTTTATTGTATTAAAATAATGGTAATAACAGCCCAGCAGTTGGATACACAAAGATGATAACAAAAAATGTAAAGGTTAGGTAAAATAAAGAAGAGTCAACCTTGCTGCCATGTACAAGTTGCAACAACTAGAAACTCGACTAGCATGCTGGTAAAACAAACACATTTATATATTTTAGATATTTCTGTTTACTATATAGAGCATTTCTAACCCTGTTTTCAAGATTAAGCAACTGATTTGACATACATGATAAAAGTGTTATTATGCAAAGAAACTGAATCACAGACATAACATGTGCATGCTAAACTGTTGAACCATAAGACAAACTAAATATAGAACTTTGCAAATGACATGTCATGCACAATAAATTTCTGATACGATCATAATAAGATAGAAGCAAAAAATATTCAAATTGCAACATAGAAAGTATAGTATAAAAAAAAGAATTATAGAACTACCACAAGTGCCTTTTCAGCATTTGTTTCAGTTATCACACCTACAGCTGCATTTGCTGCCAATATCATAAATATGACCTGTAATTATTCGAAGAATCAGTAAAAGATAGAAGGGTAACAGTTAATGATTGATCTTTTATTTTTCTACTTGAATGCAGTTGTTTCAAAAGAGAATAAAAAAATGCACACCAACAAAGACAACCCAATTGCTAGAAATGCATATCACAAGAAGTGATCATCTCAATTGGCTCCATTTTCATCTAGAGTGACCTTTCCGAAGCTTCTTTTTTCTACTTTGGAGTTTCAAGTATTTCAGGTCCTCGAAAATGGTTTAAAAGAAACTCCAAATTCCAAAAGATTCAAACATTAGAAAACCACAAAAAGAGTTCATAAGCGTGATCATCATAAAAAAAGAACTTCGATGTTGCAGAGTTGCAAAACATTACGAAAATGTCAACACGTAACAGAGTTGTCATCAGTATCTAGATTCTTAAGTATTGATATTCTCATATTCATGTTCCAAATTTTGCCCAGACCGAGAGGTAGCCATGCACAAATCATCCATCGAGCACCTTGCTCCTTCTGTGAGGAAAACATGCACTTACATTCAAGTAAACATGTACAATCAAATCCTAGTACTGGACATCATTATTTCACTCTGAAAACTGAGTTGCGAGTAAAATTGAGTGTGGTTCACAATTTCACATATTGACTCTTACATATTATATAATCAAGGATCGGTGTTTCATCTATGAAACCAAAACACATTTGATTGGCATGTGTGGTTCACAATTTCACATATTGACTCTTACATATTATATAATCAAGGATCAGTGTTTCATCAATGAAACCAAAACACATTTGATTGGCATGCAACTCGAGCATTAAATAAATAATATAAAGGAGTTCTCACAGAAGGTTCTAGAAAAGCCGTTAAGCCTGTCTCGCCATTGATCAAAGCCAAAAGGAACGAAACAATGGCAGCTGCAATCAATATCTTAACAAGTAAATCATCAAACTGATTCAAAACTCGTTTCCAGAAAGGAGTGCCTGCACGAAGCAATTACATCAAGACATTTAGCCTTTAGGTTGGATTGCATAATTCCAAGGCTGCAAATATCATAAATTTATTTAGCTTTCCCCATATGCTGAAGGGGAACCAATAATATTACAGGAGAGAAAAATGACAACAATTCAGAGTATGCTGAACATAAAATTCTTCTTGCCATTGCAAGCACAAGATGCTAAACATTGATAACTGCAATATCAGCAATTAATATACTTAGTTGTTGCACTTAAGAAGAAAGAATTGGTACAATAAGACAAGTCATCGTCAGTATTAATCCTTACAGGTCAAGCAAGACTAAACGTCAAAAAAGAACTTTCACATTTACACAAAAGGATTTTTTTTTCATGTATAAAGCTCCAAAAGTAGGAAATGATGGATGTCACAAAATTTTGTTGCATGTATATTCCTGCAATATCTCAAATCAAACAAATGCCCAAGTTAGCTAACATCTCTTGAGTCTTGACTGTTATAAATCTGTTATTAGTGGCCAAATCACAAGACTACCCTTTTCAAATATGCCTCTATATGAATCATGGTTTGCAGTACCGGTCCGTACCGCCTGGTACGGGCGGTACGTACCGGTCCGACAGACTTTCGGTACACGGACCATAGGTTACCGTTCCGACACTGTAACAGTACTGTAGCACTGTAGAATATACCGCTCGGTACACCTGGGTGTACCGAGCGGTATACCATACCGTACCGGTACCGAGCCCAGGTCGAAACTTCGGTACGGTACGGTATTGCGAACCTTGATATGAATTAGGACAAAATCAACCTAAGGACAAATCCAAGAATTAGGCTGACTCGGGGAGTAATATTAGGGTTTAGATGTATTTGATTAGGTTGGGTCTTCTCATTTCAACAGTCTTTGGGTGTATCCATTTTCAAAAATGTCCTTGTACAGTCTGTAAAAGTGTAGGAGGGATTTAGAGGGGGAGGAGGTTATTAAGGAATAATAAGAGATTAGAATAACCTTAGGTTGGAAATTGGAAGAGAGCGAATAAAGAGAATTAGAACAGAGAGAATCTTGACTATTACATTATCGCAGTTATCAAAATCATGCATGGTCCAATAGTGCTACCAACAGTAATGTACCCAAAAATACAGATAATCACAAATGTCAAACAAGACCAAGGGAAACTTGAGGATGAGAATGACCAAAAAGGGAAAACCTCGGATGTGGAAGATGAGAATGACTAATTGTCTATATCTAATCAAAGCTTTTATGTGGACAATTGACTGCTGGGGCTTTTAAAGCTCATTTGGCCACCATATTCATGGACAAAAATCTAAGGAAAATCAATACTAAAAGAAAACATGTGAATATCTGTTGCACAACCTGTCTCGCAGGACGCATAATGCTCACATTGCTTTAAAAAGTGACTGCTTGTTCAAGCTAGAAATATCAGACTTCATATGCATAGAGGAGACCAAAATTAAGATTTGTCATCATACAGGTCTAGTGTTATTGATAGCTTAGCATACATCTACCACTATCATAAAATAGCTGCTTGGGCATTTGTACCTTTTTTAAATTTGAGAAGACATCCATGACCACCCATCCTTGTAAAGGTAACATACAAGCAAGGTTCGCTGTGCCACCCGAAACACATCAGTACGAGCAGCGGCATGTACCGGTCCAACAGGGGACCGGCACACGGACCGCCCTGCACCAAGCGGTCCATGACATATGACCCCGTATCGCCCGACAGGGTCTGTATCGGGCAAAACGATCAGATTTTGACCGTTACCGATGAAGGGTTGAGATAGCTCTATTTCAAATGGTCCTTTTGCTCGTTTGAACCAAGATCTAAGGGTATTTAAGCCCTTTCTATCCCCTCATTCACTCTCCTTTCACTTTCTCAAACTCTTCTACTCTCTCAATCTCTTTCCCACTCACATCTTTCTCTCATTCTCACACTTGCACCCTCTTAAACACAACAAAACTACAATTTGTAGATTGGATCAAGTTTGAGAGAATTAACAACTAAGTTAGAGAAAGGCACTCTAATCAAAGGTATATTATTTTTCAAGATTTTTATTGATTTATGAGATGATTAAGCCTATTCTATGTTCTCAATGTCTAATACATTGTTTGACATGTTTATAATGGTAAAATAGGATTAATTAGGGAGTAATTAAGGCCTTTAATACTGTAATTAGTGTGTTTAATGCTGATTTAAATGAAATTAAACATGTATTGGGTGAAATCTTTGTATTTCATGCATATTAGGGTGTTTTACAGGTTTGTGATGGTAGAAGAGGTTTAATTAGGTTTTAATTAAGTTTTTCAATACTGTGATTAATGGTTTTAATGATAACTTAATCAAAATTTGACCTATATTGGATCAATTCAATGTATTTAATACCTATTAGGATCTTCGACAAGTTTATAGTGGTGAAAGAGGTTTAATCAGGGAGTAATTAACTATGTTAATACTGTGATTAGTGTATAATGATGATTTTATCATAATTTGACCTATACTGGATCAAATTTACGTGTATAATGTCTCTCCTAGTGTTTAACATATTTATTGTTATAAAATAGGGCTAATTAGGGATTAATTAAATTTTTTTACGCTGTAATTAGTGTATTTAATGATGAATGCATCGTAATTTGACCTTATATTGGGTCAATTCTATGTATTTAATGTTAATATTGGTAAAAGATGGTGAATTACGGAGTACCTAGTGTTTTTAATGGTGTGATTAGTGTATTTAAATGCCTAATAGGGTATTTGACATGTTTATAGAGGTAAAAAAGGACTAACTAGGAAGTAATTAAGTTTTTTAATGTCGTGATTAGCATATTTAATGATGAATTCATCATAATTTTACCTATATTAGGTCAATTCTTGTATTTAATGCCTATTAGGTTGATTGACATGTTTATAGTGGCAAAGTAGAATTCATTACATATAATTGCAACTTATTATTTCAAAACAGGGCTAATCGTAGCTTGTTTATTTCAAGGTTCAACATTTCGTGTATCATACTCGTCTCCAAGATTTGTCAATACAATATGTACCGATCCATACCAATGTACCAACACATGATAGTAGCGCTACAGTTGGCTCGACAGAAAGCGTCGATGGCGGAGGCAAAAGTAGCGCTACAGTTGGCTCGAGGTCACACAAGCGTGAAGGGTGGGGTAAGAAACTACATTATTGAACCGAACCAGACTTAAAAGTCTAGTTCAGTTTGCTTATTTGAACCGGGCGCTCGCCCAAAGCGCCCGGCACCTGGGTTCGAGCGAGTGCCCAAGCAATGCCTCATTGAAACGCACCACCTAGCCCCCACACGAGGTGCTCAGGCCTCGCCTCGCCTCGCCCGAGCGCCTAAGCGAACGCTCGAGCACCTATTTAAATCACTGGCCGGGGCATGCCGACAAGGACTCGGGCGACCCGTGTCTTATTGGTGTGCTGGACCGATACATACCGCCCATATCGTACCGACTTGGGCGGCACAACAAACATTGGTTTATTTGATAAATTTTGGTATGAACATACAAAGAAACAAGGACATTATGACGCTAAAGATCATGCCCGAAAGTTGGATAGGTACCATCATCATTAGCAGTACATCATTGTGACTACATCAGTCGGAGTGAAGGAATCACCTGGTTGAAGATGCATTTGGCTGGTGGCTATCCCAATGTTACAAAATGCAAAAAGGTTCCGACAGAGATCCGTAAATTATTTGAAGTCAAGTTATAATAGGCAAGGGATGATGTAATTAAAAAGAAGGTCAAGTAAAAAAGAAAAACACTACAAGGCTAAGCAGGAACCGATTTTTTATGAATATAAAAGTCATGTATGAGGATGCAATGAGGCATCGGCGGCCTCACTCATAGTGGGAGCATAGCGACGACAGTGGGTCGATGCCATAGGGACTCCAAAGGTCGACCAACATGAGGCAACCAACTGCCCCTTCTCCTTAATTAAGCAAAATTGGTAGTATGAGACAGGGTGAAATCTATGGTTTTATCAAAGGACTTAACAAGAGGTTAACATCAGATATTGTTGATATTGATTCGTAAGTCTATCCTCCATAAACAGCATAACAAATATGAATTGACGATGCATATACAAAAGAAAATAAGCAGGATATTAGGAAGGCAACAGCTAAGTTGTTTAACTTCTATAGGATTCCAACAAACACAATCCAATGTCCATATTATCAAAGCATGGTGCCTTTGATCCAAAAGGCTGGCACAAGGATCCAACCTCCAACATTGAAAGAGATCCATGGCATTTATTTAGATGGGATGACAGAACCGAAGGATTGGATCAAATACTTCAAGAGGCAATGGGACAAGTATAGGGTGACACTGATGTGTGATAGTTGGACAGAGCCAACAAGAATAAGTATAATCAATTTTCTTGTGTATTACAATATATGGGTTTTTTTTCATAAGTCGGTTAATAATTCTAATAAGATTCAAAATGCAAACTACACTAAAAACTTAATGGACACCATGGTAGAGAAAATTGAACCACAATGCATTATCCATATAATCACCGACAATGAAGCTAATTTCAATATATGTCGGTTTACAATTAATGGAAAGAAGAAAAACATTATTTTGGACTCCATGTGCAACTCATTTGCATAGACCTAATGCCGAAGGATATTGGTGAGTTACCATCAGTAAGCAAGTGTATAGTTCGAGCCCAATTGATCATAAAATTTATATATAACCATCATTAAGTCCACTCTTCGATGCAAAAGTTGCCCTGTCCGCATATTTACGTAGATAACGACATCGAGTAGTTACAAACGTAATTGATCAACGTTCGTATTGATTCACACAAAGGTCTGCAACAGACTATTGTATAAACGGTTAGAGAAACTGATATATGTCCAATACAACATGCGACTAAGGTTGCAGTATGCCGAGCTGGACAAGGAGCCAAAGGAACCAAAGATTGATCCCATCGACCTTGAATATTACAATGAAGATTTGCAGTCGATGTTACAATGGATCGAAGCAGTAGAGAACCAAAAGGGTCCTTTACTTGATCAGGCGGGAGATCCTCCATTTCCTTAGCGTTTTACCATTGAGGAGATAGAAGAAGAAGAAACATATTCCCAATAGGAGGAAGATCCCCCTTGGTCAGAACATGGTAGAAGAAGTCGAACAACATCGAGTCAGACTACTCAAGAAACCAGAGGCACCCAACCGTCACAAGTGTCCACCTAACGTGCAAAGGCAAAAGAAAAGGCAATAGCATCAGCTACACCGTTGGAAAGAATCAAGTCGTGCGATAAGACAACTTCTCAATCGCATTCAACAACCTGCTCGGTCTGTAGACGTGGCAGCGACAGGGACAACAATGCCTCGACCGACGATGGCGACGACATCGGGGAGTTGATGGTCCTGCATAAGTGCACACATAGTTTAAGGGTGGTGCATGGATCGAGAAGCAATATTTTATGCATACCGCCCAAGATTTAAATCATGGAGCTCGACGTGCACTGGTCAGGTTTATACACGAAAGGGGAAGGGGAAGGTAATGGATGATTTTGAGCAGATGCGACAAAGCTTATACGATATAGACATAGAGCAGAGCACATCGTATTCCCAACCATCATATGACGGAGGATCTTATGACCAACAGTAGTATAGTGATAGTTAGTAATTCTTCTTCGAGCAATAGTACAGTAAGCAATCTTATGATACAAAGCAACAGATTAGTGGTAGAAATAGAAGTTCTGACATTCTCTAACCTCTGCACTAATACATGCCACAATCGTACTTACATTAGGAGCCACCTCAGACACGTATGGTTCACGATGATCAGATTACAACCATCACCACATTGATGCACCCATGGCATACGGTGTATCAGTATACTATGTCATGGGATCAATTTCAAAATTCGGTCCATCAAACATATATTGATATACAAATACATAGGATCGAAGACCCCTATCCACCACCCGCGAAGTCCCATCGTTCTTTTGGTGGTAAATTCAAGTATATCCATCAATCGATCCATTTAATATTTGATTCATTTCAATCTTAGAGTTTAACTCATAATTTAATAATTCAAATTATTTCTTTCTAGATAATTCAATATTAACGGAAGGACAATCAGGAACGTGCCACAAAGCTACTCCTCCAAGCCCAATAAAGATATGTGTCGCTATTCTTTCATAATTTAGAATAAGATTTTTAATCTCGTACCATATCGATGTACTAAGCTTTGCTCGGTACGGTACAACGTACCGAGCGGTACACCTAAAAAAGGCATAACATGGCCTAATCCAAGATTGGTTCAAGATTGAAGCTCGTTCCACCTACAATTTGGTTCGACTCGAGCATGACATGGCCTAATCCAAATGCGACGTGAACCAAGATTTCCCTAATTTGATCCCCCCAACGCTTCTCTTACTTTACTTTACTTTACAGGGTCATATTCGTCGAGGGCCACATGCTAGCCCTCCACTAAATTCCACCATGTGCCCCGTTTGGTATCCCTGAGCAACCATGGAGTCGCACTTCAATCCTAGGCTTCTTCTCCAATGCTTATCAACGCTGAGAAGAGTTCAGCCAACCTCATCGATTATGGTAGCCTCCAAAGCTCCCGCTAACGTCAGCGGTGACGGTCTCTTCTCTCCACATGGGCCATGGTCAGCTCTAGATCCATGATGTGTTTCCAGGGTTTTCTTCTCCACCCGGCCATCAAGTCTTGACGAAAGGCAGAACCCGGCTTCCATAGACTACCAGTGTGTGGTTCTCCCGAACAATCCCTTTTTCTTTGGAGCGAGAGCTTGTTTGTGAAAGAGGCTTCGATTGGGATTTGACGATATAATGAGATAGAGCTTTACCCTTGAAATCGACTAGTATCAACTGATACAGGTCGGTAACGATCAAAATTTTGATCATTATCGCTTGATACAGCCCTGTATCGCCCAATACGGGGCCACAAGCCTGATACCGCCCGATACAAGCGGTTTGCATGCCGGTGTGCTGGCAAACCGATACGTACCACCCATATCGGGTGGTGCAATACGATTTTGCAAACCCTAATTTAGAATATTATTGATGAAATTATACTAAATTTACATTTATTTCCAACTTAAAAACCCTATTCTAATTTTTTTTCTATTTTTCAGATAATTTCAAATCATTTTTGGCTTTTTCTATGTCGTCGACATGCCCAGCCGTGCCGACACTCAACACATCGATACGAGGTGGCACATGCAATGCCGGCCAATGGTCGGTATGTCAACTCGGACCAATAAGGCAAGATACAAATACATGAATGAACTAGTATGTACCAATCAACATTGTACAAGCCCAAATTGCCAAGGGTGTGTCTCCACACCCACAATAGAGCAGGACACAATACCTTACTTGTATTGTACACATTAAATAACATGCCTTGGTAAAGTCAGTATAGATATCCTGCTTGATACTTCCCAGGACAAGTATGTAACTAATCCAAGTCAAGAAATAGACACTTTCTTCTCGAAGTCCAATAGTAATTGGTTTAGGCTTAGGATTAAAATAGTCTATATTCAATAAAGGTATATATATTCAATCCTGTTTGACCACAAATTTAACTTATGAGGATTAAGTAACATGAAAAGAGTTTTGATGGTTAATGGTTTTAGTTATTGCTGGCGTCTCTTCATTCAGCTTGTTGTTTTTCTTATTGCCTCTCTTTCAGATGCCTTTTTCTTATTTCCTTATTCCACATTCTTTTAACAGACTTCTTCCTGCTTTTAAATTTGATAAAATTACCAAAAAAAAGTCCCAATATTTTGGAACTCATTTGTTTGTTCACTTAATCCTGTTTTCCTACAATATTAAGTACATCAGTTTTACACCATGTAAAAGTATCCCAAGTACCCTCTTTTGCCCACAAACCTTTACTGGACAGCATCATTAAGATACCAGCAGTGTCCAAGCCACTTGTTAATTAAGAAGTTTGGTATGGTAAAATCTCCTCAAGGTTAACATCAACCATGAACATGACTTCCAAGGTGGACACTCTCTAAACTTGAACACAGTGATTTAAAAAGCGCTTTTGGCGCCTAGGTACCAAAACGCCCGAGGCGTTAGGCGCTTGCCCAAGTGAAACGAGACGCTCTAAAATATTAAAATATAATAAACATATAATATTATTAATCTAATAAATAAAGATTATTTTGTACAGTAATTAATAATCTACTATTAGCAATATATTATTTAATGTTAACAGCAGTTAGAAGGGAAGAATATAACTATTAAAAGAGATCAAAATATCACCCAATTAAATCGATAGTAAGAAATCAGAACTCAGAAGAGAAGCAGCGGATAACAGCCGTGGCAGCAAACAACGGCAGTAGCAGTAGAGTCACGGACAACAACAGCGACAGCGGTAGCGAACAGCAACGGAAGCTAAGGAGACTCGGTCGATGACAAAGGAAGACTCGAAGGTAGCAGGAGAAATCATTGACAACAAAGGCAAAGGGAGAAATCGTCAACGGCAGAGGCAGAGGGAGAAAGCGAACGCTAGGGTTGGGAGTCAAGGTCGCGCACAGGTTTTGAGGTAACTGCGTGCGTTAGTTGGCTCAATCGAACCAACAAATGCACATTTAACCGAACTCGGTTGCCTTATATCAACCAGGACCTTACAGGAATCGCCCGGTGCCCAGGCTAGAGTGAGCTCCCAAGCGACGCCTTTGAAGCGCGCTGCCTGGCCATTATATGAGGCGCGATGCCTTATTGAAGCACGCTGCCTGGCCCTTATATAAGGCGTTAAGGGCTCGCCTTGCCTAGCCCGAGCGCTCGAGCAACTTTTTAAATCACTGCTTAAACATTAATTAACAGATTCAATAGCCAGCCATTGTAAACAACCTGCATATTGTCACGGACAAACTTCTAAACAGGATGTTTGATGTAATGCTTATGTATGTTCGTGTCTTTTGGTATGTTCATGCCTTGTACAACATGTAGAGGGACGGCCGAAGGCTTAATAGTCCCATTTTAGTTGGGTTGGTGGCCTCTTTAGGCTTGTAAATAAAGGTTGTGTCATGTGGACACGTACGAGAGATTTTCGGTCTGTAATGGACCATTTTACCCTTTGTTGTGCAACTGTTCAGAGCTTGTAAAGTCTGTTTGTAATTTGCATTGTCTATGAAGTGTTTTTCGGAGCTGTTTGCTTGTGGATCCCGATTGAGGCGTTCTCTCTAACCCGTTCTCTCTTTTGTTGGTCCTAAGGGACAATGGGAGGCTTCGGGGAGGCTGACCTTTGCGGACGGACACGCAAGGGTGCCGCACGACTTAGGCAAAACCAGCTAAGTCCGTGACAGATGGTATTAGAGCGGGACAAGCACTCATAGAAACACTTAGCATGCAAACGTGGGAGACCTAGCGGGGCTGCGTTGAGGGCAGTCAGCACACGCGCGACCGTTTGGGGGAAAACGGGCATGGAGATGTAGGGAAAAGGAGTCGCTCGGAGGAGCGGGCATCTGACATTGGCATTCAAAGGAATGGCCAACCCTTCGCGCAAGAGGCACCACGAGAACAGGCAAGCTTGGAAGAATGCGGAGCGCACAAAGGTTGGGATGGCTGAGGTTGAGCTACGGCTCAACGTTGACAACTATACTTGATGGTGCTCAAGGCAAGCGAGGCGCTTGGTAAAGGATGAGACCATGCAAGGTGGAATGAGTTGCTCAACGACCAAAAGAGTTATGCAAAGCTCACAGAGGTGAGGGGAATTGCTAACTCGAAGAATTTGGTACTAATGCATGGGCTTGTATGCGGACGATGGAATGTTCGTGGCCATCCCAAGGTGACCGAAACTCGACGCCATGGAGCATTGAAACTTTCTCTTCGGCATGTGAAGGATACATCCGTAGGAGGCTGAAGTGTGCAACGAGTTCAGCATGTTGCTAGGCCTTAAGTGGTGCAGCGGGGGTTGTATTGACGTGGAGTCGCAATCTAGCAAGTGTGTTTGCAGGAGGCAGAACAATACACAGTTTGTTCAGCAGATCGGAGTAGTCCAAGGGGATGATGGTCTCCGAAACGAAGAGAGATGTTGCTCCAATGGGACAGTTATCCAAGAGGGATAAGTCCCGGCTCTCTAGTGGGAGAATCATGTGGGACGGACCTCACAAGTTGAGGAGGAGTACCTCAACAAACAACAACTCCATGAAGCTCAATGGACTGAGCAAGCAGCGAGGAGTCGTTGCATGATCTCGCTCAAGAGAATACATTGGTGGATGCATTGCGAGATCAAGTGGGGGAGCTACTAGGCGACGGACTGTCCTAGAGCGATGCTTCATCTAGGTGTGACCCAAGAGTGGGTGGATGAAGGTCGATTGCCAAAGGAGCGAACAAAATCGAAGGTGGAAGAGACCCTGCGATGTATTGGCAGAGGCCACACAAGGAGGGTTCACAATTCGAGTTTATTCCACAAGGATCAGAATGCAATGGAGATGTCACCCGGAGGCGACATGGTGCAGCGGATCGTGGTGGAACAGTTCGTGGCAATGCGATACACACGACATAGTCCCGTGAGGGACTAGATCATATGGAGGTATGATCGGGAGCAACTGGAAGCTCCACTTCAGTGAACAACACGACGGCAAGAAGGGCTATGGATTCAAGGAGTGAAGGCCATGGTACCGTAGAGGCAGGTCTTTCGTGCGTGCATTGAATTTTGCATCGGATGAAAACCTTGGTCATCAGCATATAGGGGCAGTGTTCCACCAAGGGAAAAGTTCGAATGCAAGTACCAGTGAGTCCCATGGGAGGGACTTGATCATGTAGAGGTATGATTGAAGCAGCTGGAGAGTTGAACTGCTCCAGAGCTCATATTCGCTTAAGGGGGCCCGGCAAGTAAGAGGACTAGGTCGAGTAAGCGAACGTTGCTACCAAGGAAGCTAAGGAGAACAGAATCGGTGCAAACCCTACAACGTGATGGTAGAGGCCATGCATGGGAGTTGCAGTCTGTCTTTCCATCGACCAAACGAACTGCTTGGAGAACACAGAGGTGTTGAAGCAGGGGGTCGAAAGGGGCGAGGAAGCAACGACGAGTCCAGAGGGACTTAGCTACCCAAAATCAAGCATCAGTTAGAATGTAAGTGGACTCAGAAGAGTGCCACGGAGACATATCTACTAATCGTGAAGAAAAGGGATGTAGATGCGAGGCGACGGATAGTAGGGCCATGGGCATGGCAGCGCCATGGTACCGCAAAGGCAGGACTTCCGTGAAAGTCATTGATCCCTTGCTCTCATGGAGGGAGAGCGCTTGGTCGTGAAAGGGGCCGAGGAGGTGGAGAATGCAGAGGCAATCTCCAAGTACCGAGACAAGGCTGAAGGGCAGAGGCCGAAGAACTTCGTAAGACCGGTGTCAATGAGCTTCTCATCAAGATAGCCGAAAGTGAAGGACTTCGGGTCATGCAAGAGTGCATAACCAAGGAACGAAGCAGGCAGTACACGGTGTTGTACCTTCGCTACTCAGGGGAGTAGGCAGCAGGGTTGATGGAGAAGACGGTACAATCCCAGAGGCGACCAAACCTATGAGAGAATTACTCCAAGTTAGGGTGAAAACTTCCTGCATTCCAGAAGTTCGATGGCATTAAGAAGGTGAATCACAGTAACTAACTCAACGCAAAGAGTGCAAACACTTCAAGTGCTTCAGAAGTGTGAGCAAAGAGCAGGCGAAGGCTAGTAACCAGCTCGATGCATGGAATACAACCTCGAGGAGGCGGGCGAAGTCAAGTAACCTTTGCCTTCTCAACCCTTAAGAGAATGGGCGAAACCGAGTACCCCAATTCTCTTATCTATCCAGCAGAGGAGCTCTGCACAAGTTCAAAGACCCTTCGAAGATAATGGAAGACAATAGTTGTCAAATCCTCACCAATGGTGATCAGTGCTACTGAGAGTAGATTGTCCGCTTCATTTCCCAACGAAATGCCAATCGAAAGCGGAAGTGATGCGAACCTACTTGGATGTGACAACTAAGTGAAAGAAGAGTCAATGAGCAAATTTTATGGAGAAAGGATCCAAAACTTTAGAAGTTTGCGAGACGATGCTCGTTAAAGCTCCAACAAGCATCCACCCAGTTCAAGCAGCATGAGGAATTTGAGAGACTGGCGCAGTAAGGATGGTCTTTTCCTTCATCTGGGGGATCCACAGGAATCAACAAGGATCAACACAACTCAGCCAACCCCACACCATAGTTAGAGTCATTGGTGAGTTGAAGCAGCATGGCGGATCAAAAGGTTCGACTACTCAAAAACAGCAGCGAGGAGCAGCTAGGAGCCAAGAGGCGCATTGTAGCTGGAGTAGAAGATTGAAGACTCAGCAAAGGCGAGGAGTTGTAGTGTCGACAAAGGCTTCAACGAGGACGTCGAAGGAATAAGTGGGGGAGAATGTCACGGACAAACTTCTAAACAGGATGTTTGATGTAATGCTTATGTATGTCCGTATCTTTTGGTATGTTCATGCCTTGTACAGCATGTAGAGGGACGGCCGAAGGCTTAATAGTCCCATTTTAGTTGGGTTGATGGCCTCTTTAGGCTTGTAAATAAAGGTTGTGTCATGTGGACACGTGCGAGAGATTTTTGGTCTGTAATGGACCATTTTACCCTTTGTTGTGCAACTGTTCAGAGCTTGTAAAGTCTGTTTGTAATTTGCATTGTCTATGAAGTGTTTTTCGGAGATGTTTGTTTGTGGATCCCGATTGAGGCGTTCTCTCTAACCCCTTCTCTCTTTTGTTGGTCCTAAGGGACAATGGGAGGCTTCGAGGAGGCTGACCTTTGCGGACGGACACGCAAGGGTGCCGCACGACTTAGGCAAAACCAGCTAAGTCCGTGACAATATGTTGAAATTCATACTAGCACCATCAAACTTGAACTGCAAGAGATCCCTACCTCTGCTAGAGCAATTGCTTAATTACTCAGCGACACACAACTCAAACGAATTCTTAACAGAATGCCATCAAAGTTACCAAATAGATTCTCAAACTACAATAACTATGTATATATGGTTCCGAAAAATACTAGGGATGTACACCATAAACCACATGCTAACCACAGGTAGAGCTAGATAACTTAATACATGAACAACAACAAAACCAATAACAACATAGTAGCTAAATAGCTTCTCGGGATCTAATGATAAAGAAGAGAGCTCCAACGGAACTAGAGTAGCTCATTCAACTTTAAATGTCATGGAGTACTATAGCTAAGCAACAAAATCCACAGGAATTTGACACTAAATAATAAGGCATAAGAAAGAGGCCATATGAAATTTGATTTACAAAAGATTCTACATTTCACATTGAAATGGAATCGTTAGAACATAAGCCAAGCGAACTATGCAAATTGTGAAGTAAGAGTCATAAAAGCTTTATAAGCCAGTCAAGCTGAAACCTAGCCATTTGACCATATGCACATGCAGAACCATAAGATAACTTGGACTAATCTCAATTACCAAAATTCTAGCATTAAACAAAATTGTTACATAAGTTCTAGGAGAAGATAGGAATTACATGTGAGTGTTGCACATTAACCTAAAGGTGACAGAATGAAACATAAATATCTATCATCGTAGAGATCAAAGATTACAGAAAATTAAAGATACATGACAAAGTAATGAAAGTCAAGTATCTAATAAAAAGATAATTTCGAAAATGATAACAGAGAAGTGACTTACTTTCTTCTTGAGGCAGCACTGCAGAAAATGCAACGAACAAAGAGAAGGAAGCAACAAAAATAAGTCAGATGTCAAGTTAGAAAATGCATAAAAAAGCCAAATTTTTCAAAGTTATTGCTACTAAACAAGCATAGAGTTGACAAGGAGTAACTATTTTACATTAAATTATTATTTTACAGAACAGAGATTGAATGCTATTCAGTTGTAATAGTGTCAAAAAGGTGAGAAAGCTACAATTACAGGTATAAGAATTTCCTTCTCATGTATGTTTTGGCAATTTCAGGAAGAAATTAGTGATGAACTTTTAAAGTTCACCTTAGACTAGTAGCACAAAAGAGTGCCAAAAAAATATTGAAGAATACAAGTGGCACACAACATTCACACCATAAATTTAAAGCATTCAGTTGTGGCATGTTAGAAAAAAAATGCATACCAGTAAAGTACATAAAAACCATGTTGTTAGGCATGCCCACACCACATACCGCTGAGCAGGTATCATTAATTGGCACAACCCAAGAATCATGGCAATTAACTTGCCAATGTCATGGTAATTATAATGCTAACACCAAGTGCAATGGGAGAGAATGTCAAAACAACTGACAACATAATTCACACCCCCAAACACATCAAAATTAGGTATTGACTGCCCATAGCAATAATTTCAATTTAACAAAGTAAAAATGGATCATTGAACAAATTGCTTGAATCATCAACATGCAATCTAGATTTTCAGTTTCTTTGTCATATGCTTCTACCGGCAGTTGCCAACAGTTGTCTGCTTCTTGGAATAACTCAAACAGATCTAATCCCAACAATAATTTGTAGCATTTAAGCATATGCTACTACAGTTGATGACTACATTACGTATGTTATGACATGACGATTTTTATGTGCATGGTCAAACAGCCAATGCCCATATGTGGGTATGAAAGCTGTACAGATGCATAGATATGTCACAAGTGTCGATTCCCCACTATTGGAACATAGCAGATGACACAAGACAACACAACCATCCATAGTATTTCTTTTAAATTGATTCCAGAGATTAATAATTACTGCCAAGAAATTATCTATTTTTCTATCTTGTTCCTCCATCTTTTCCACTGCAATCTTCAGTCCTGATATTTTCAATTGGTAAAATTTTCTTCAATAGTCTTATTCAATTTACTGAATATTTCCTCATGCAACTAATACTGTTTGTTCCAACCCACATATTGAATCAAGTTCAACAACAGCTCTAGTACCAATCTAAGGCAGTCTCAGTGTTATCTACGTTTATTTGAATAATCGCAGGATGAAACCCAATCAATAAAGTCGTGATTAAATCAACTCATCAAGAACCATAAATCCAATTAATAATGTATAAGAGATAGTAAACAATGACAAATATTTTATCAGGGATAACATAAAACTTAGCTTGTTAAAAGATAGCAACAAAGATTAAAAAAATATAAAATAGAGATCATAGAAGGTGAAGAAGACGGGAAGTGGTGACAAACAAATTTCTTGTTGTAATCAAAATGAAGAAGGTTGGAAGTGGTGACAAACAAATTTCTACTTCCACATTACAACAAGGCACACCTTGATATTATAGTAGTGGAACTCCTTCCATTAGATTCATCCAAATAACCTAATCAAGGTAAGATATCAATTGTTCAAAAACAGAAATAATCAATCACATACTAGGGCAGCTTCACAGATAAGCAATTAGTAGTTTCTTATTGTCCAATGACCCTTAGTAAAAACTATGATAGAAAAGAGATCAATAATATATCACGGCAACTCGATGAGCAATCATAGTTATGCATAACATGATCAGATTAATTAAACCAAGTTAAGAAGATTCCTGCTTTTGCTAGGGAAAACTATGAGACCAACGCAGGGTGTTGAGCCCTTTAGGAAGCTGGTTGATGGATCTATAGAATCAAGGTTTGTCTGAATTCATGCTACCAAGAATCTGGCCCTCGATCTATCAAACTTACATCAATTATGTTAAATTCCCTCCTCCACTGTCACCTAATTACATATCCTTAAGGCCAACAACATTCACCGGTAAAAATATCAACTTTTTACAAATAGAAATTGTAGACCCTTGTCCAGCAATATAGCATTTGACTTGAGCCCTAGATATAGACGAAAACTATTGAAGAGCTTGGTTGACTATACAGTTACATCTAATTATGTACAACAAATTTCTATCAAAAGAATTTAAATCGCATAACAAGTTCAGTACTATATTTCCTTTCTTTTTTAGATGTATGTCTCTCGACCTAAGATATTAGCTCCACCTGACAAATACTTCTTTTCCCTATTTAAAACACCAAAAACAAGAACTCGTACCGTTTCTGCCGTATATCTTCGCATTCTCGGCAACCTGAAAAAGGGAGGGAAAGCATAAGGAAACGCTCCATTTATGACCACAGCTCGGACTAAACGAGTTAATGAACGAGCAGATAAAGAAAGACACGCGTTCCTACCTGGAAATCCGTAAGACCCTTGGTTGGATCTACACCAAATGCTTCGAGAACCTGAGGCCACGGTCAGAAGAACGAGGACTAGAATCACGAATTGGTCGAGATCCAACATCGAGCGAGAGAGAGCCAGAATTACCTCGGAGACGGATCTGGCGTACGCGTCGTTCATCGAAGATCAAGCGGCGGATCGAGAAGAGGATGAAGACAGAGACGAGTGAAGGGGGACTGGAGATCTGAAGCAATGGTGTGTTTTTCGCCGGACAAAGAACCGTAGGTTAGGTCTTTAAGGGGGCCATCTTGGGGAGGCAACGGCACGTTAACGGAGCTGACGGTGGCGTGGGCAAGAGAAAGGCGTTCCTGACTGACGGAGCGGGCTCAGGTGGGGGCACTCGCCGTTAGTGGGCCGGACACTGGATGCGCGAGGTTGCCGACGTGGTTAGGATCCTAATTGAGATGGCTCGATCTTCCTCTAACATCACAACGGTTATGGTGCGAATTGGAGGGTACATAGATAAAAGCACAATTGGAGAGGATCCACGACTGGAAGCTATTTATTCAAATAGTTTTTATCGAATCAACTTGGATTTATTTAGGAAAAGGTCTGTAAGTAAAGAAGCTAAAGTTGCCAACGGCCGGTTTTCTAATGTCCAATTGAATCCGGTCCACGTAAACCATGTTTTAATCTAATATATATTCATATAGAAAATTCAGATTTCGAGTTCGAACACATAAATAGTTCTATCGCCAATGTGTTGAATTTTTAAGAAATTAAAAATCGAGTTTAAGCATTCTTTAACTAGTTTTGAAATGAGTTTACAATTAGGCGTTTTCAGCTTACAGTATTAATTTTCGAACAGATTCCAAAGAGACGAAATTGTCTTCATTTTAAAAAGACGTTTTCAGCTTACAGTATTAAATATCATCTAATATTCTTAGCCACTTTGGAAAGGTTTAAAATGATTCTATCAACGGGACGAGGATGGCGACCACAATCAAATAGAAATAGAAAGGAAATACGATCTAAGCAACACTTTGTGAACAAAAAGATTTGAAGAGAGAAACAGAAGACTTAAGAAGATATATAGCGTGCATAGGTTCTTCACATCATAAATGTAGTTACAGAATTTACCAATAGCCATGCTGCAGGGTCGAAACAATGTGGTCAATGACATGTCATGACATCCACATGCAACCTGTGCTAACAGATTAATTTTGTATCAAAATACTGCATATAATGGTGGTGAAGCTTCCAAAATGCCGAGTCTTTTTACTTTCGGATGGACTACTCAGAAAGAGACCACAGCTTTACAAACAGTTGTTGCTCAGAATGATAGACCACACAACTAAAGCAAACAACAAAAAGGGGAAACTGTGTCATTTACCTCTTTAAATTTGCAAGCCAAACAATTCAATTATTCATCAAATATCACAGAATATTGATAATATTTCCCATTTAAATCTTAATTTGCAGAGCGAAGATGGCAAAAATATCGTTTAAACACATACAAGACCCTTGTTAGAATGGGAAAAATTAGGAACATTCAGGTGCTATTTGCAGTATCCTAAAATTGGAATTACAACAGAAAGACAAAGAAATAGCCAATATAGTGCAGAAGATGTTAAGAACCAAAGGTGAGATAAAGAGTATGTATAAAGGCTAAAACCTTGTAATGTTGCAACCATATGGAGTCGCTTAATACATATTTTTCCCATCACTCTGCTTTATACTAGGTAACATCTCCGTTTATATCAAGAACATTCAACTCTCTTTTTATTGTTTCTAATAAAGTCCTTATCCATCCTTCAAACACTAGTGTTAATCAACTCATATTGTCTAAGAACAACATCTATAGATATTTATTTCAGTATATATTCAAACCAAATTTAACGATTTTTTTTATTTTATTCTTTATCGATATTTTATAACCTAATTGCTCATGAATGAACACATTTAATTGTTTTTTCATACTTCCTAGAAATTTCACACATACACCTCAGATGTATCATTTCAATTAAAAATAAATAATGTTTCTTAATTTCACCTTATACAAGTTACAAAAATGGCTATATTTAGCCATCAAGACATAACCATGCAACTATTGCTCTCCCATGCATGTTTGACAGGATAGTAAAGGCGTAATTCACATCCAATTATCTGACTTACAACAATATAAAACCATTAGCAACTACATCATCACAAAACATCAATACCTACCATCATAATGCTTGCATTAGGAAACAATTCGTAACACCTACATATCCTCCATCCCCTGCTTTGATGATTTCGGGTATCCTTTGTATTCCAACTTAACCCCCATATTTGCTGAAATAATCCTGAACTTTAGTCTCATGGCATCCATCATCTCCTGAACATGCTCATTTTCAGGGTCCAACAATGGATACTTCTTAAGCAGATCTCTCAGTTGTTGGATACTTTTTTGGAGCCTAGATGAGAATGACCCTGGATCAACTTGGATCAGTGAGTTCCACACATCAACACAGCCCTGATAAAAGCCAAGCTCCTCCCCAACTTGAAAACCCATCTTCAATCCCACCTCTCTCCCCTCCTCTTCACCAGTTTTCAAGCCATCTCTATACCCATCCTTGAAACCTTCTTGGCACAGGGTTTCGTCCAGAAGAACAATGGAATCAAAAATGTCAGAAGCATCTCCAGATGTTTGCTCCATGCTTACGATGGAGAACTTGAGAATAAGCTCAGTAATGTCACCTGGCCCATAACCAAAATAAAGGAAAAGCAGCTAAGCATGAAGAAAACATTCCAGCTAACTTGAAAATGTGTATATTTGAAGTCAGTATCTAGCCACCACATAGAGTTTTTACACAAGCAGCCAACAGCCATCGCAAAATCCACCTCTTTACTTTCTTTTCCAAGTTCATAAAGTAGAAGAAGGCCATCAACAGCTTACAGACAGCACGACCAAACATATAAGGAAGTCTTCTCATCTCCAAAGAAGAGGAGGGAACCTAATGCCAGATTGATGTTAAGATTTTTCTTTTTATACACTCAGTGGTTGGCCCTTTAACTTTGAATTGCCAAGTATGTATTATTGTTGTTTTTCTTCTATTTGCATATTACCCTCAAGCAGCATACTATGGTAAAGTTAAAATAAATTCCTTCGATTCTGTCTTCGATCTGTGTATTACCCTCAAGCAATATATTATGGCAAAGTTAATATCAATTCCTGAGATTGTGTACATGGTGCCTGATATATTTGAGGGAAATAAAAGTGAGAACACTCATATTACAATCAAATTTTGGTGCTAAATCATATTTTAAGAAATGATAGATCAAACAGGACAACCATTTGATAAATTGTTTTTTTCACCCAGAATCAAAACATAACAGCTACAAAGTTGGGATCGCGAAAGACATAGTCGCAAGCCAACCAACCTAAATCAGAATGTAAAGTCAGGAAAACATGGTATCAAGATCAAAGAAATCGAAGAGGATTCCTTGTTTGCAACCATTCAAGATGGGAAAGAGAGAAGAAGAATCCACCTTTGATCAAGGCTATCATCTCGTTATGCCGGAGATGGAGCAAAGACCCGAACGAGATGGAGCGAGGGCAAACCGTGATAGGGCAGAGAAGTAGAAGAACAAAGGAGTCTGTGGAACTCAGCTACGGTTCATTTTATCACCCGGTCTGAATCGGTCCATGTTATAAAAACCGCTCAATTCGTCGGTCGATGAGACGGTGCGGTTCGATTCTATTCAGCTCCCTTTAAGTCAGCCCGAGTATGGTTGTTCAACGATGGAGTGATAAAGGAAGACTCGGAAAAGGATACGGCGTATTGTTAAGAATATTTTGTATAAAATTTAATATAATATTTCGGGAAAAATGTTAGCTTTAGAAAACGTATATAAAAGAAAATTAGTTCGAAATAATTTGCCACTTTCATAAATAACTTTAAAGATGAAAATGATTACGATTTAGAATAATAATGATGATGATAAGGGTGTATAGAGACAAGTTGAGTTTTCACTTTTGAATAGAGGAGAATATTTCTTCTTCTTTCTCTCCACTTCAAGTACACCAACGCAGCTCGGTAGTGTGTATAAGCTCCAGAAACAACCGGAGGTAATGTTCTCCCCTATTTAAAAGTGAAAACTTTTAAATAGTTTGAACTAGTTTAAAGGTATTGTTAACATCAATCTGGCATTAGGTTCCCTCCTCTTCTTTGGAGATGAGAAAACTTCCTTATAAGTTTCAACTACTATGTACCAATCAACATATTAAATAACTTAATACAGCACAAACCTTGTGCCAACTAGAACAAGCCCAAATTGCCAAGGGTGTGCCTCCACACCCTCAATAGAGTAGGACAAAATACCTTACTTGTACTGTACGGCACACCCACAAGAGCAGGGCACAATACCTTACTTGTACTGTACACATTAAATAACATGCCTTGGTAAAGTCAGTATGGATATCCTGCTTGATACTTCCTAGGACAGGTATGTAACTGATCCATGTCAAGAAATAGACACTTTCTTTTTGAAGTCCAAGAGTACTAGGTTTAGGCTTACGATTAGAATTTTCTATATTCAATAAAGGGATATATATATATATTCATTCCTGTTTGAACACAAATTTGACTTAAGAGGATTAAGTAACACGAAAAGAGTTTTGATGGCTAATTTTGATGGCTAATGGATTTAGTTATTGCTGATGTCTCTTCATTCAGATTGTTGTTTTTCCTATTGCCTCTCTTTCAGATGTCTTTTTCTTATTTCCTTATTCCACATTCTTTTAACAGACTTCTTCCTGCTTTTAAATTTGAGAAAATTACCAAAAAAAGTCCCAATATTTTGGAACTCATTTGTTTGTTCACTTAATCCTGTTTTTATACAATATTAAGTACATCAGTTTTACACCATGTAAAAGTATCCCAAGTGCCCTCTTTTGCCCACAAACCTTTACTGCACAGCACCATTAAGATACCAGCAGTGTCCAAGCCACTTGTTAAATAAGAAGTTTGGTATGCTAGTTGAATCTGGTTACAAATGCTTTTAGCCTTTTCAGTGAAACAAAGATGAGTTAGCTC
Organism: Musa acuminata AAA Group; assembly: GCF_036884655.1. Taxonomy (NCBI): domain Eukaryota; kingdom Viridiplantae; phylum Streptophyta; class Magnoliopsida; order Zingiberales; family Musaceae; genus Musa; species Musa acuminata. The sequence goes on along the minus strand of NC_088343.1, from coordinate 35,290,479 downwards.
AAGTAACATCCCCTCAAGGTTAACATCAACCATAAACACGACTACCAAGGTGGACACTCTCTAAACTTAACATTAATTAACAGATTCAATTGCCAGCCCTTGTAAACAACCTGCATATGTTGAAATTCATACTAGCACCATCAAGCTTGGCATGCACATAAGAATACTATTAATTTCAACAAAATTTACTTTGTAGATCCTCCTACGCTCAACTATAGAAGGTTTCTTTTCTCAAGCTTGAACTGCAAGAGATCCCTACTCTGCTAGAGCAATTGCTTAATTACTCAGCGGTACACAACTCAAGAGAATTCTTAGCAGAATGCCAACAAAGTTAACAAATAGATTCTCAAACTGTAATAACTATCTACATATGGTTCCAAAGAATACCAGGGATGTACACCATAAACCACATGCTAACCACAGGTAGAGCTAGATAACTTAATACATGAACAACAACAAAATCAATAACAGCATATTAGCTAAATAGCTTCTCAGGATTTAATGATAAAGAAGAGAGATCCAATGGAACTACAGTAGCATATTCAACTTTAAATGTTATGGAGTACTATAGCTAAGCAACAAAATTCCACAGGTATTTGACATAAAATTACAAGGCATAAGAAAGAGGTCATATGAAATTTGATTTACAAAAGATTCTACATTTCACGTTGAAATGGAATCGTTAAAACATATGCCAAGCAAACTAGGCATATTGTGAAGTAAGAGTCATAAAAGCTTTATAAGCCAGTCAAGTTGAAACCTAACCATTTGAGCATGCACATGCAGAACCATAAGATCACTTGGACTAATCTCAATTACCAAATTTCTAGCATTAAACAAGATTGTTACGTAAGATCTAGGAGAAGATAAGAATTACATGTAAGTGTTGCACATTAAACTAAAGATGACCAAATGAAACATAAATATCTATCATCGTAGAGCTGAAAGATTACAGAAAATTAAAGATACATGACAAAGTAATGAAAGTCAAGTATCTAATAAAAAGATAATTTCGAAAATGATAACAGAGAAGTGACTTACTTTCTTCTTGAGGCAGTACTGCAGAAAATGCAACGCACAAAGAGAAGGAAGCAACAAAAATAAGTCAGATGTCAAGTTAGAAAATGCATAAAAAAGCAAAATTTTTCAAAGTTTTAGCTACTAAACAAACATAGAGTTGACAAGGAGTAACTATTCTACATTAAATTATTATTTAATAGAACAACATAGATTGAATGCTATTCAGTTGTGATGGTGTCGAAAAAGGTGAGAAAGCTACAATTACAGGTATAAGAATTTCCTTCTCATGTATATTTTGGCAATTTCAGGAAGAAATTAATGATGAACTTTTGAAGTTCACCTTAGACTATTATCACAAAAGAGTGCCAAAAAAAATATTGAAAAATGTGATAAAAAAAATAGAAGATAAAAAGTTTTATTGAAGTAACTTTAGCTTAAATGCATTAGCATGTCCCTCTCCTATTTATAGGGATTAGGAGGGAGGATTTTCCTCAATAGAATTGAGGATTTTTCTCAACAGAATAGATAAGATTTCCTCATATAGTTAGGGAAATCTTATCTTCTATCATGCCCCGGTGCTCCTGACAAGGATATCAATCTTGAATCGATGCAAAATATGGTTTACAAGCAAGAGGTTTCATGAGTAAGACAAGAGCATATTGCTGCTGCTATTGTTGTTGCTATGGCTGCGACGGCGACGGTTGTGGCTGCTGACTGCAATGATGGCAGAAGAGAAATCTACAGTAATGTTGCAGTGATGCTACTACAACAAAGGAGGAAGCTACAACATAGGAGGAAGGTGCAGCAGAGGAGGAAGCTGCAGCAGAGATGAAGCAGAGGAGGAAGCTGCAGTAGAGGTAGGAGGTAGCTACAGCGAGGAAGAAAGGTGGGGCAATGTTGGTGAGCACAGCACTAGAGACGCCGCAGATGAAGGGAACGGACGTTGGGGCAGAGTGGCAGTGGAGAAGACAATTGTCTATTTGTCGCACCGATGGGCTAACGATGGAAAAGCAACAATGATAAGTCGGCAACGAGAAGAGAGAAGAGAGCTTGGGGAAATCTTCAACAGAATAGATAAGATTTCCTCATATACTTGGGGAAATCTTATCTTCTATCAAAATGTTCAGTACTATATTTCCTTTCTTTCTTAGATGTATGTCTCTGGACCTAATAAAGATATTAGCTCCACCTGACAAATACTTCTTTTCCCTATTTAAAACAGTAGTGAAACACAAGGCAGAAACAAGAACTCGTACCGTTTCTGCCATATATCTACGCATTCTCGGCAACCTGAAAAAGGGAGGGAAAAGCATAAGGAAACGCTCCATTTATGACCACAGCTCGGACTAAACGAGTTAACGAACGAGTAGATCAAGAAAGACACGCGTTCCTACCTGGAAATCAGTAAGACCCTTGGTTGGATCTACACCAAATTCTTCGAGAACCTGAGGCCACGGTCAGAAGAAACGAGGACTAGAATCACGAATTGGTCGAGATCCAACATCGAGAGAGAGAGAGAGACAGAATTACCTCGGAGACGGATCTGGCGTACGCGTCGTTCATCGAAGATGAAGCGGCGGTTCGAGAAGAGTATGAAGACAGAGACGAGGAGTGAAGGGGAACTGGAGATCTGACGCAATGGTGTGTCCTCGCCGGACAAAGAACCGGGGGTTAGGGCTTTAAGGAGGGGGCCGTCTTGGCGAGGCAACGACAAGTTAACGGAGCTGACGGTGGCGTGAGCTCGCGAAAGGCGTTCTTGACTGACGGAGCGGGCTCAGGTGGCTCACTCGCCGTTAGTTGGCCGCACACGGGATGCGCACGGTTGCCGCCGTGGTTAGGATCCTAATTGAGATGGCTCGATCTTGCTCTAACATCACAACGGTTAAGGTGCGAATTGGAGGGGACATAAATAAAAGCACAATTGGAGAGGATCCACAACTGGATGCTATTTATTCAAATAGTTATTATCGCATCAAGTTGGATTTATTTAAGAAAAGGTCTGTTAGTAAAGCTAGGGATGGCAACGGCCGGTTTTCTAATGTCAATTTAAATCCGGTCCACATGAACCATGTTTAAATCTAATATAAATTCAGATAGAAAATTCGGATTTCGAGTTCAAACACATAAATCATTCTATCGTGAATGTGTTGAATTTTTAACAAATTAAAAATGGAGTTTAAGCATTCTTTAACTAGTTTTGAAATGAGTTTACAATTAGGCGTTTTCAGCTTACAGTATTAATTTTCGAACAGATTCCAAAGAGACGAAATTGTCTTCATTTTAAAAAGACGTTTTCAGCTTACAGTATTAAATATCATCTAATATTCTTAGCCACTTTGGAAAGGTTTTAAATGATCCTATAAACGGGACGAGGATGGCGACCACAATCAAATAGTGAACAAAAAGATATGTAGAGAAAGAAACATACAGTAATTTATTGATATACAGCGTGCTGAAGAAGGAGTTAACATAGTATACTCATTAGACTTATATAAGTCAATCATATATATTACTCACTTTCGATGTGGGACTAATGAGATGTTACAAGTCATCTATGCTTAGAGACAGGTCGTCTAATGGATCTTGTGTTACACATTATTGATCCTACAACCAAGTATTGGATTGAAACGTAGTTTTAATAATGAAAGATCTTCTATATTGTGGCATAGACGATTAGGGTATATCTCCAATGAAAGAATTGAAAGTTTAGTGAAGGATAATATTTTGGAACATTTAGACTTCACTGATTTTGATGTTTGTATAGATTGTACTAAGGGAAAGCAAACTAAACATGCAAAGAAAAATACCACAAGAAGTAAAGAACTCCTTGAGATTATTTATACTCATATCTGCGGACCATTCTATATTCCTTGTTTTAGTAAAGAAAGATATTTCATCACATTTATAGATGATCTGTCCAAATATGACTATGTTTATCTAATACATGAAAAGTCTCAAAACCGTTAATACTCTTGAAGTGTACATAAATAAAGTCGAGAGATAATTAGATAGAAAAGTTAAAATTATTAGATCTGACAAGGGTGGTGAATTTTATGGTAAATATGATGAATATAGTCAGAATATTAGTCCTTTTGCTAGATTCCTAGAACAACGAGGTATTTGTGCTCAATATGTATTACTAGATGTGTCAAACGATATTGTTGAAAGGCGAAATCGTACTGTTTTGGATATGATTAGGAGCATGATAAGTTTTTCCTCTATTCTTGAGTCAATATAGGGTGAAGCTCTTAGGACAACTATGTATATCTTAAATAGGGTTCCTAGTAAGTCAGTTCCATCAACTCTATTTGAGTTATGGACTCGTAGGAATCTTAGTTTAAAACATTTACATATTTGAGGGTGTCCTATAGAGATAAGAGTATTTAATCCATATAAAAAGAAATTTGATCCAAGAACTATTTTAGAATATTTTATTGGTTATTCAGAAAAATCCAAGGGATACAGATTTTATTGCCCTAATCATAGTATGAGGATAATAGAATCTGGTAATGCAAGATTCCTAAAAAATGATGAGATAAGTGGGAGTAAAAAATCTTAAATAATTAATTCTGATATTGAGGAGATTCAAGTAAATTCACCAATATATCTCATATTCGAGAGATTGTTTTTCCTCAAATCAATGAGAGTATTGACGAGGGTGAACAACATAATAATATCGAAGAACTCTCACGTGTTGCTACTGATGATCTTGTAGAACAATCACAATTGACAACTTTGAGAAGGTCTCGAAGAAAAAGGAAACATGCCATTTCTGATGATTATGTGGTATATCTATAAGAATCATATTATGATATAGGAATAAAAATAGATCCCTTATTGTTTTCGCAAGCCATAGAAAGTAATGATTTTGGAAAATTGTATGATTCAATGAAAGAAGAGTTAAAATCAATTGTGTAGAATGGTATTTGGGAACTCATTGAATTGCCCAATAATTATAAAATAATCAGTTATAAATGAGCCTTTAAGACAAAACGTAACTCAATGAGCTATATCGAACAATATAAAGCCAGACTTATGGCAAAAGGTTTTTCTTAGAAACAAGACATCGACTATAACGAGATATTTTCTCTACTTTCTAGAAAGGACTCGTTGATAATTGTCATGGCATTAGTAGCTCATTATGATTTTGAGTTACATCAAAATCATGTGAAAATAGCATTTCTAAATAGGGATCTGGATGAGAAAATCTATATGGAATAACATGAAGGATTCATAGAAAAGGAAAATAAAAAGTTGGGCTTTTAAATTTAAAAAATTTATTTATGGCCTTAAACAACCTCGTAGACAATGGTATATAAAGTTTCATAATATCATTAGTTCTTTCAGATTTAAGGAAAACACTGTTGATCAGTGCATATATCTAAAGGTAAGTGAGAGCAAACTTATTATATTGGTCTTATATGTGGATGATGTTTTACTTGCCAATAGTGATCTTGAT